>NW_015172553.1:902530-946601 GCF_001447785.1 Gekko japonicus | reverse complement strand
GCCTCCCCCCTACTTCTAAGTAACATACTAAATAACATAACTAGTTATTTTTGATGTCTAATCTGTAATTCCAAAGGAACTTGTGTGATTGTGCGTGTGATTCCGTTTTTGTATGTATGTGAACCAAATATTATTACTTAGTAAAAAGAACAACTTGATTTCAAGGTACTAGTCTCGTCTCCGTTAATACCACTGGGAAATTCCTTGGGTCGGTTTTGGACTTCTGTATACACAGGCGAAAGGACCCCAAACATTTATTCTGGCCTCTGCTGTAAATAAAGCAGTTTGGCTAACATTTTGCTGTTAGAGGAGGCATTTTCAAACAGATAGAATGATTAATAGATTACTATAACATTGCAACTGTGTAGAAAACCAACACAGGTTTGCAGTGTAGCTGTACCCATAAAGTCTTATGGCACCTTAAAAACTACTCAGTCAGATGAGCCCATATATTCAATTTCCTATCCACATCTGATGTTTTATGAACCAAAGTCATATCACGGAGACAGACGGAAACAGAAATACTTTGTGTTTGAATCCCAGAACCTTCCCAACTTTTGACCAGTGAGGCTTCAACTATGCAAGCCACATTGCAGCTCAACTTCCAATCCTAAAGAAACACAACACACAAGCAATTAATTTAGATACATTTTTATTTAACAGTAACGTACAGTATATAAATAGGGGTAAAATACCTTTATACAATATTTCACATTCTGACAGTCAAAAAAAGCAAGTCTATGTGTGTTGCAAAACTGACATTGATCCCCCCCCCCATAAAAGACAGTGCACAGAGAAATAAGCAGGTGGTATGGATAGAATAAATACATCTGGTCTGGAGAGCAGTAACCAAAGGGAGGGAGAGCCACAGAAGTACAAAGCGCAGCGCCCAAAGGGACTACAGGCATCACAAGCTTCACAAGTTCTTATGGACACAGACGCGCTGACAAGTAACTAGTGTTGTCAGCTTCAGATGTTGAGTCTACGTGGTCTCTATAAAGCTACATCACCCTCCAAACATATCAGAAGCTATTGGGAGGGGCGGGGATTCTTACCAGCATGATATCTGGGGGGCCCAAAAATGGAAGTCTGAAGCGTGGCTAGGAGACTGCTATGAGTCACCAGAAGCCTGTCATCAGTTAGGGAATGTAGAAGTATATCCAAACTAGTTTTTGGCCTTTGAGGTCAGGGTCATTTTAGGAACCGCTGCTTCCATTACCAAAGGCTCATTCAGAAACAAACAGGCTAGATTCCAAGGTACTGAACCCAAGATCTCAACCCACCCACCCCCTTTCAGTACTTCATAAACCATTAAAATGCCAACATCTTAGGCCTCACACTTTCAAATATGAAGCAAGTAACCATGAATGTATTATAGGGCCTTTAGAGGAGGGATGAAGAAACTTGAATCTGCAATCCACATTCCGGATCCCAGGTTCTTCCACGCCCCAACTCCATTCAGTGAACTCTGCAAATCCTACTAAAATGTCGCTGCTGGTTCTCACATGTCCAATATATAGTCTAGCCTTAAGACATCCCAGTCCATTGCTCTCTTGCAGTTGTTTTAATCCTAACTGGACTTAAAGAAATATGAAATACGGTTGCAGGCCCAGCTCCAAAGGGGATGTCCTGTCTCTCCTCCCCACCCAACACGGACAATAGATGGTCTCTATTAAATGGTCCAGAGCCCAGGTCCACCTCAGTAACATGAGTCCTGACCACTGCGCCGATTCCTCTGTTGCTGACCAAGCCAGCAGTAGGTAGATGCCTAAAAGCCACACGGCTCAGGCTCCGAACACATGGGAGAGAGGGAGAGCTCAGCCAGATCCTTCCAGCATCCTCCAACGCTTAATTACAGCTGTGTAGTGTCCCAAGTTGTATTGGGGTTGAGTAGGAACAGGAGCTGGGGGATTAAACTCTTTCGAACCCTGCACACTTCTGCACAGACTCCCTGTACTGTTGTAGTTCTTTTAAAAATGAAGGTAAAGATGGATCCCTGTCTTTCTTTTAAAAAACTCTCACAACAGTGCAACGCAGGTGGGTTCGCTTACCAAACTTTTGCAGGGATGGAAGGGTTAGCCCCACTCCTCGTGCAGCCGTGATCTAAACTGGGATCCTGCACAGCTGGAATTTGACTTCCACACTGAGAGAGATCAGTAATCCCACACACATCTAGTCCGACTCTCAGGCTTGCAGTGTAGCTCTAAGTGGCTTCCCCAGGCAAGGATGGGGACCCGCCTGACCTTGAAATTAGACAGGTCTGGTCTAGGTGGGGCATTCTAGTCCTAAAACATGAATACCAGTATTAGCCCCCCCAAAAAAAACGTTTATTGGTGGAGAATAATAATTCACTCCTCTGCAGCCACAGCAAGCTGAAGGTATTCACTAGCAAGTACAGATGCTTTCTGACAACAAGAAGCCTTTTGCTGCCTGCCATTCTCTTGTCAGTTCACTGAACCAACAAGAGTTTGCACACAAACATCAGTGAGAACCACACCTTTCCGTTTGGGCAGGAAAGACATTGTCCTCTCTAGAGTGGTTTGCTAAGAAACCATTACTCCCCCCTGTGGTTATAGTTAGCACTGCAGTATTAAACACTTTCCAAAGCTAAACGAAAACAACCCTCTTCTGAAGGTATTGCCTGATCACTCAATCTTCTTAGAACTGCCACAAAGTAGGAAATAAAATGCTATTTTCTTTTAAAGGGATCAAAGTTAAAATTGCCACCTTTTAATGTTTCAGCATAAAAACTGACTACATGAACAAGCAGGCTGTGTATTCAGATGCGGTGGCCTTGAAAGGATTCTAAGCCTTTAAACTCCCTCCTGTGCCTCTGCTAACATTTTCTATGAACAATACACATGACTGACTCTCTGAAAGATTCACAAATTTCGGAGTTCCAGAATCGAGACAGCAGTTTCCAGCTCTACCCTGTAAGTCATATAACATGTGTACTCTTCATGTACACATATGCACGCATCTACAGGCAGGTTAGCATCCAAGGTCTGAAAAGTATAACCAAAGCAGCTGAAAAACTACACTACAGTAAAATGGTACAGCTATTAGGCCGTGCAGACCAACAGCAACTACTGTGTCACCAGCATAGTAGCCTCATAGGCAGAGCATGAACTTGTAGCTGACCAAAAACTCAATGTGACCATGTGCAGGGCCACCAATGATCCGCAAGTAGTGCAGGTCACTGCAGAGACATGAAGCAGCCACAAGTGGGGGGCTGTGTTTGTTTCTACAGCTATTGTCACCTTTGAATTTCCTAAGCTTTCTTTCAGGAGCTAGCAAAACGTATGCTCTGGTGAATCTTCCCTCCCACAGGTGGCATCATTTTGGCACGGCTAGGGCGTGGGTGGGCCTCGCTTTTCCGCCTCTGCAGCTCTACTGGCTTAGCTGTGAGTGCTCCTCAAAAGGCTGCACTCAATCAAAAACCAAAAAACACCAATCCTATTGCATTGGACAGAGACTTGCTTGAAGCAAACTCCTCCTTGAGCGACGCAATATGGTGTCCAGCGACCATTTGGAAGCCGCTGCCAGCAGCAGCAAGTGACTGTGGTGCCAAAACACTCTGCTGGGACAGGGTCACTGCTATCACGTGCCTCTCCGGGGGCAACTTGCTAGCTTCCAAGGCAGTACGTAACTCATTCGTGTCCCACAACTACCACATGCTTGTTTCTGGATTACAAAACAGCTTCTAGTTGAGGGCCAGTTTAAAGTACCCAAACATTTTTGGTCTCTGTCACTGAGATGCAGAAACTTCACTTTCCCAGTAGTCCAGTTTTCCCTCCGTATTTGTGACTCCCAAGAATTTGCAAGGAGGATGCCTCCGACGGGAGCTTTTCTTGTTTGCTAAGAAGGCATTCCAACCACAGATCATCCCCCATCAGCCTCAACATCTCTATGTCACTTGGTCTTTGATCAACAGTACTTGAACACTCGGCCCCCCGTGGCTCACTTCGCTTCTAGGGGCTCCTGTACTGGGGAAGGTGGCACTCAGGATAATCACTGCAAACTGTGGCATATAGCAGGTGGTATATGAAAGCAACGATGTCAAGAGACCATCATGTACAGTGGACATTAATTTTATTAAAATTCAGTGATAAAACCTGCTAGCGTTAAGTAAAACGACAGCTGCATAGTGTGGATTGGAAGAGAGGCTTTCGTTCCTTTTCTTCATTACACAGTCCAGAGAGGAAATTCTCCACCACTAATTTGCCTGAGAGCCAGTTTAGGCAATCAGCTAATTCAAAAAGTAAAGCACTTCCTGAACTGTACCACTTATGAAAGCAAGGGCTTTTATTTACGCACACATATTTGCATGCTCTCCTATGAATTAACAGAAGCATCAAAAAAGCAAGGGTTTAGGGAGAAGGTTACGTTAGACCCATCTCCCCAACACCCTGTTTTAATGCATAGTTTTTAGCTCATAAAGAAGCATTCAAGCATGCAAGCTCCACTCAGCAATCTCAAACGGTACACATTCAGAAAAAATGCTTCAGACTATGCTGACTGCATGAACTTGCTGTTAGACCTATAAATGATGGTACGAAAAGAATAGAAGTGTGTAAACTTGGCACCTTTATGTATGTTCCTGACTGCTGCAGATACAAGAGGTCTATAATGCAAAACAAACTCTCAGTTTAAATCTTGTTTGAAATTTCAGAGGTTACTTTTTTAAAATGGCATGTTCATAGAGATTTGGATATTCAAAAATAAGCATTCAAAAATGAATACTTATAAAACAAATTCACGTGCTTCTAAAAGAAGTGCAATACAGAAGGCAAAGTAGCATATAGAAGAAGAGGCAGAAAACCAGCACTCCCACTGAGTTTAGAAGAGAGTAGCACAGTTTGAAGCTGAACGCTGCTTGCTAGGTTGAGTCACTTTTTGGAGCTACTCCCTGTCTGAAAATAGTTATGTAATGTACTGGGCTCCACAGTTCACTGCTTTTGCACTGCTGCTAAATTCAAATGGCAATATCACATTTGCTCAGATTTGCAGAAAGGGAGGGCAACAACTTGGAATACTCTGGTAGTTTTCAGGCCCAAAGCTGAGAAGCTACCCCAATGCAAGTGATTTACACCTGTGAAGTCACAATTGCAGTTGCAGACAGGACAAGATAGAACACACGGGAAAAGAGATTGTACACGCACAACACCCAAGCTATACAACTGCATATAACTGCCTGTGATGTCACCTCCATCTTTGCTGAGAATACAAGATGAAGACGGGGTGGGAGTGGCTCAACTCTTTGTCTGCCTGTTCCCCCCTCCAAATCTCCCCTTCCCCAAGTGGATTTCCCCACCCTTGTTTAGTCAGGGGAAAAGGGAAGAGGAGACAGAACAAGCTGGAGCAGGCAAAGGTGCATACAGAAAGAAAAACTTTAGCCAACTGAGCACTGACAGCACCATGCACATCCCTGTGGTGAAATGCTGCCTTGTGCTCATTGGGCCTACTTGGCTTTAAGTATTTGCTGTGTGCACACATACACAACCTGGCAAGGCAGCCTCCCTGCTTCAAAGATTTCAGATGCGCCTGGCTTCAGGCCCCCCCAAGCCACCACAGCAATGGCAAGTCAAGGTGATCACTGGCTACAGCCATTGGAGGTGGAGTTTCCACACCGTGACAGCCAATCCGAAGTGTCCTTTTCCTACCTGACAAAGCCCTGATTTAAACATGCTGCTGGCAGAGGTAAAACAACTCACCCTTGGGACTCTGTATGTCGAATGTGCAGTGACTCACTTAAATGAGGCGGTTAACCATGCAAAGCAGCTATGCAGCATGCCAGTGTGAATGCAATGTCTCATGGATACGTTCTTTTACCTCACCGGCATCACGTTTCAATCACATTTTAGGTAGCATGTGATTCGGTACAGCGCAGGGGTAATCCAAACCCCACAGCCAGAAGATGCTATGCAAGCGGCTCATCAATATTGACAGTCATGCGTGACAGCCTGGGTTGGCTAGACCAACAACTACAGAGAGTTTATTTTTCCTAGACTCCCTGCAAGTTTCCATGTAACCAGGTCTCATGTTTACTTCAGTATTAATTTTATACTCTGTACTCTTCTTTCCCAATTTTACTAAAATGAAGTCTTCTAAAATTACCGAGTAGGATTTATGAACTAAAAACTTACCCTTCCCCAAAGAAAATACTCATTTGGTTTTATTTCAGCTGCCTTCCAGAGCAATTTGTTCACTCTGGATTCAAAAAGGTAAAGATCTGCTAAATCTTCTCTCCAATCTGGAGGATTTTTGTTTTAAAAAATGGCACTACCACTATTGGGTTTTAGCTTCTTGGTGCCAACAAAGTTTCACCAATGCAAGAAACAAAGCAATGCCATCGTGATGGTGGAAAATGTGCGTGCGTTCCTGCTTGTGTTTTGCTAACATGCGGCTGGATCCCGAGCAGGGAGTGGTCCTCCCATCTGACTGAGACTTGGCTGCCTCTTCATGGCAACGAGCCCAGCTTCTCTTGCTACGAGGACGGCTCTGCTCACTCCCGCCATCCTTCCAGTTACCAAGCCACATCCACATATGGAACAAAGCATGCTCATGCAACTGGGGGGAACCACCACCACCAGGAATGCATGCCACAGAGGATGGATAGAAACTCCACGATTCACTCAAGGATGCAGAGGGAAAGAAATGCTCACTTCATCACAAGCTGGACACTAATCAAGGCTCTTAAAGTCTTCGTGAAACCTCTGTGTCAACTGCAACATGTGCTAGATTTGCCACACGGGAAATGTGAAATGTATGCATAGGACGCTGGCTTGTCATCAACCTGCATTACAGAGACTCCACTCAGCACGTTTCCACCCTTGTCCCTTCCTCACTGCCATTCCACACATCCCCAAAGGGGGTGGGGGGAATGACAGCCTTTTGGAACTTTCAACTCATGTTCGGAAGGTAAAAAAACCCAACCCTGCAAATTCAAGGGGCTATGAAGACACCGTCCAGAGGACATGGTCAGGTTTCTCTTTCAGTGCCACAGTTCCTTCTCAGCTAAAAGTTTCAATGTGTTTGTTTGAAACCATAGCCATATAAATAGATTTTTTTTAAAGTTACAGAAATGCAAACCTCTTATATGGAAAAAAAGAAGAAAATGAGAGATGTGAGGCCTGATTATTGTCCTAAATCAGGCAAACCAAGAGGGGATTTCCTTGGGGGGGGGGAACTTGCCCACTTTCAGTCACATCCTGATGGCACAGCTGCCTACGCGTCTTCGGAACCAGCCAACATGCCCTTGTCGACGAGGTGTGCCTTTAGTGTGTTGAAGATGTGCAGCTGCTGGTCTGGCCGCAGAGTCAGGAACTGCTGGATCAGTTTGCTTGGATTAGGACCCCTTATAAATGAGGGAAAACAAGTGTTTGGATCACATATCTCCAGGTGGTAGAACCTTGGCAGAGGAGACTCCCTGTTCTGGAATGAGCCCGTGCCCAATTTCATGCTGCTACTTGAATTAAAGGTATGGCTAAGATTCTGTTGCCCTGACCTGGATGGTCCAAGCTATCCTGATCTCATCAGCTAAGCAGGGTCAGCCCTGGTTAGTACTTGGATGGGAGACCACCAAGGAAGCCCAGGGTCTCTGTGTAGAGGGAGGCAATGGCAAACCAACTCTGTTCATCTCTTGCCTTGAAAACCTGATGGGGTTGCCATAAATTGACTGTGACTTGACAGCACGGAACACACAGAGGACGGTACTATCTGATCTGGTCCTTTGAACCAGCCCCCTCCAGTCTCAGGCAGATTCTTCATGGGGGAGGAACCCTTAAGGCTGGCTCCCATTTCTCCCCCATCCACCACTTTCATAACACAAGTTCTGGCTGCATAAAACAAAAATCAAACCATGATTATGAAATTCCCTCCCCAGCTGGAGCTGCTTCCTGGGGATTTGTCTCTCCCCCATCCTGCCTTTCCTGTTGTTCTGTTTCTGGCCTGATTTTAAAATTTCACCTTAGTTTTATAGCAGCGTTTTAAAGTGAATGGATTTTAATGCTATCGAACTGATGATATCATAAGTGGAAAACAGCAAAGGCATCTAAAGGCAATAATTAAAAAAATATTTACCTGATAAAACTGGCAATATACACATTTACGAAAGTGGCCATCAGGTACTGACAGTCAAACCGGTCCATTATGCCGCCGTGCCCTGGGATCGTGTTGGCAAAGTCCTGTGCAATTAAAAAAAACCAAACCCTGCCACTTTAGTGAGATTACTTTTTTTTTGCTTTGGCGGAAATTATATTCACCTACGCATCATGTCTAATTTCTCTGAGTTTGTAAGGAAAGCCTGGCAGATACTTATGTCCAAAATCTACCTGTGGACCCATCACCTCCCAGTTTCTATCCCTTTCTGCTTGGTTGGAAAGCTACTGGCTCTTTCTTATGTAGGATTCAGCACAGCTTCTGCAGTTGAAATGGTGGTGGATTTCTGACCTGCGCTCTACTATACTTACACCAGCAAGAGCAAGCAGAAGGAAGACTCATCAACAACCCCCCACACACACACCCCTTTTGTTGGACCATGTACCAGTGGAAGAGCAGGGATACTTGGCAGGTTTTACTTGCTTTTCATGTTTTATGAATCTAATTTTTTGTTACCTTCCCCACATCTTAGGAGAGGTGAAGGCTAGACATAAGCCAGTCATATATTAAGCTTTTCTC
Organism: Gekko japonicus; assembly: GCF_001447785.1. NCBI lineage: Eukaryota > Metazoa > Chordata > Lepidosauria > Squamata > Gekkonidae > Gekko > Gekko japonicus. Next base: position 937,922 of record NW_015172553.1, on the reverse strand, counting down.
ATTACTGATTATCTGATTGTTTAGAACGTGTGGAAATTAAAAACACCCCCAGGCCTGGAGCCAGAAACTTTGGGTTGGTGGGGCACGGGGAAATTTTGTGAGGCAGCGGGGGGGGGAGGGGGAAGCAGCTGTTGTGGGGCCTGAACACCGTAGTTAGGGGCCTGAAACCCCCCCCCCAAAAAAAATGTTTATTTCAGGATTTGAAACTGCAACAAGTCTTGGTTAGACCAAAAGGAGGCTAAATGATCCGCCACCGAACTTTCCCTTACCTTGATTTTGAAGGCTCTTTTAAATCCACTGGCAAAAAATCCCCCAAAGGGACCAATCAGGGAAGCAAAAGTGGAGAGTGCAATGCTGTGTACCTGGAAGGGATACATCTTGACAGTTTTCTGGAGAAAGAGAATTGCAAAGATCATGAGCTTCAACAGCACAGCATATCGCTTCAGGGGGCACAAGAGCAGGAAAATGTCAGCGGTAAGGATTTCTGCTAGGGTGCACATAAATAAAAGTTGTTCAGAGATAGATCGTACATTAAAAAATAACAACCAGCACACCACTGTTGGGATTCTTTTATACTGGTGGCATTGTTTCAAATTTTAAGTACCCTTCCTCCAGCAATTGGGATTAAATTCTCCATAATTGCAGCTGTCAGAGGACGCTTCCCTCCCAACTTCCATCACAACTGAGCCCATCCGCGGGGAGGGTGGGATATAAATGTAATGATAAAATAAAATATAAAATTAAAAAAAAAACTTTCATGCAAGTTGAAGAAGGCATCCTGGTTCAACATGCAGCTCCTTTCTCACTTGTACAGCAGATTAAGGGCAGACGTTTGAGCAGTTCCATCCTTTCCTGGGATCTTCAAGTGGACGGGAAGGGATCTAGAGTCCCAAGCCACTGAGAGGATTAAGTGACGGATGGAAAGAGGAAACACAGCTAAAAATGCCAGTCCTGCTCCCAATAGCTCCATCACGCACATGTCTTTTTTCCCCACTATCCAAAAAGTCAAAACCAGACAGATGGCATCATAGTAACCATTAGAAAGGAAGGCTTCTGGGTGCACTCAAATGTCACAAACAATTTCCTTTTGATACTGTACACTTCAAGCCATTCTAAATAGGCTGGGCCAGACTGTCGTTAGTACAGTTTCCTAGTTTTTTATTACAGTTCTCCTAGGGCTCGATTCTACATTAAGGAATCAACTGGTTTTACTTTCTTCCTCCTGGACTAAATGGCTCTTCGACCTTTGGGTCTATAAACTTCTCTATAAACACCCCCCCTTCCTTTCACATATCAAAACATCTCTTCTTTTGTATTCCCCCCTGCCACAAAGGTACAGTGGCACAGTCAAGGAAGAGCTTGTTTTGTTTTATGTTTTAATTTTGATCAGTAAATACTAGCTAGCTAAACTCAAATTCTTTCATTTACATAAGATGGTTGCTAACCCAACTGTATTATTAGAAAACATGTTAAGAGTTTTAAATAGTTAAGTTCTATACTGAATAGAATATCAAGAATATTTTTAATGTTAAATAGTTTGTATTGTTTGGGATGCTCTGTATCGTTGTATGTTTATTTAATAAAAGCTATTAATTCAAGAAAGAGCTTTATCACTTGATTCTAATGAATAGAGGAACTGTTGTTTATTTCGCTTTATACTTGCTCTGTGAGAGATGTATCCAGGGCCATCCAGGAAACTTTATTACTCTGTGGGGTTTCTGCATCATCTTGGCCCAGCCACCCAAGCAGATGAGGGCCGAAGTACTGATCAGATGAACCTCAAAATAATTTCACTGTTAAAGGTGAATTTCATTTACTTATTGAAACATTTATAGCCTACCTTTCCTCATGGTTCCAAGTGGTTTACAGAAACAGTTAAAAAATTAAAATAACAAATAAAAAATTAAAATAACAAGCCCCAAATCTATCCCCCTTTTAAAAAATGTCTGCCAATTCAGACTCCCTCAAAAGCCCTGGCAAACAGGCAGGCTTTGTGGCACCTCCTGAAGTTCTCCAAGGAGGGCTCCACTCTCCTCTTCAGGGTGTCCATTCCACAGAGCCACAGACACAACGGAAAAGGCCCAGGTTTGGTCAGTGCCAGATGTGCCACCCTAACTGTTGGGACAGCCAGCAGATGGCTGTGTGATGATTGGAATTCGCACCCAGGGACATATGAAAGGAATATATCATGAAACTGTTTACTTAGTTCTTCCATTTGGCCACTGCAACACCATGCTTAAGATAGAATTCAGAGAACCCTGTCATTCAGAGTTATCATACACATCTGCTTTCACAAATCAAAGTTATCCAAAGCAGAAAGCCCAAGAGTAGGGTGCCTACCCAGCCAATGACAGACCGAAGCACTGATGGAATGTTGTACTTCTGTAACTGGAACAGCTCGGAAGGCTCACAGTCTACAGTGAAGCTGTTGGTGTCATTGTTGAACTCCACAGGACACACAAAGCATCTGTATCCAGACATCACGTATGACAGCTTGGTTTGGGGAGAGAAGTGGGAGAAGGTTAACTACTTCCATGGAATTTCTATACATATACATCAAAATGGACGCATCAGATGGCGTCGACACTTGAGGACTGGAGGGAACAACAAACTCTATCATCTATTTCTGAAGGTCGTATCTATCTTTACCGCAATGGTTGTTCTTCCCTTATCCCTCTAACTTGAACAAACGAGTGCTTTTGTACATTTCCCACACACATTCCAGTTCTGTATTTTGCAGCTCTTTCTTTGCATCTACAGAGTTCACAGAGTCAACTTGTCACTGTCTTTCACAGTTCCGATTCATTTTGGCGGGGCTTGCACAAAAGGACTTTCTGGTGGACCTGTCACACAGGGTATGCCTTCCATATTGCCATAGTTAATGGCACCTCATGATCATGTATGTTCATCTCCACTCTTTTCCCCTCCTCCCCGCCAGGTCTTGCAGAAAAATCAGTTAAACACTTACAAGCAGGCCAAAGACAACGGTGGCAAAGAACCCTCCAATAAAACCTTCCCATGTCTTCTTTGGGGAAAGCTGCAGATAAAAATATAGGAAAGAATGCTTAAAAGACGACTGCAGACTGAAGTAGACAGGCTGTTATAGATTTCATGGAACTCTCGGATATAGCAAAAATTGGGGTTCACAACAGTGCCTCAGCAAATGCCGGAAGATTCTAGGGGTAGTGCCTGGGGAGGATGTGACGTCACTCCTGGGTGACACACTAGGCTGCCTCCCCTAGTTTCTATGGTCTTTACAATAGAGCCTGGAGAAATTCCTAGAGAGTCACTAGGTGGAGGCCATTTTTTTCTCCTGCTTCCCATTTTTCTGGAAGGTGGGAAACTGGGACTGGTAATTCCCTGCCCTGGATGGGTACATGGAAGGCCTAAGTAGGAATCCCAAAACTAACTAATATATAAATAAGCACCACCTAACACACTTGCAACATCTGCCAGAGTGCTTTGCAAGGTCAACGTCCATGAACAGTATTCTGCAAGGGTTTCAACAGCTTCCTTTAATGCCAAAGGCTGCTTACTTACAATATGTACAAAACTTAACTTTTTAAATGTCTTTATCTCAACAAACCTTAATCAGTGGAGTGCGCCCAAAGAAGAACCCAAACATGTAGGCCATGATGTCATTGCAGATGACACATGAAATTGGAACAATAAACCTGGAGAGCAACAGGAAGAGAGACAAGGAAGCTGTTCAAAGTAGTCACCTGGATTTAAAAGAAATGAGGTAGCATTCTGCAGCCCCTCTTCATGCAGCAGTCATAGTTGTACACTGGATCAGAGATCTGCTTACCAGTTCGGTGGTCACTGAACATTTAAAGGGAGCTTGGAGCACCTATCCTTTCATCAGCTACTAATGCAAGTGAATATATATGGAAGAGACTCCATTTTGGCCGGTGTCAAAGATACTTACAGGCCTCCCTTATGAATTAAAAGACTTGTATCCCATAAATATAATCTTATCTCTAACTGTAAGGTTGCCTACAAAATAGTGGTCAGTTAAGAAAACTAACACTGAATATATAAGTTAGAACAACAACCATGGGTTCCCAAAGTGGGCAATACCGCCCCCTGAGGGTGCTGGAATGATCCAGGTGGGTGGTCGGAGCCTTGGGTGTAATTGGGGGGCACTGAATATAAATAAGGGGGAGGTGGAAGCATAAAGAAAGAGTCCAGAACCTATCGAAAGCAGCCTTTTGGCGTTAGGCCAAATAAGTCTGTGAACCTATGAACAGTGGTAGTACCATGAAAACAGCAACTGCCAAAGCACCCCACCAACCCCCCACATCAACAGCAACATGAATCTGGAGTTTGGGGACAGGTCAAAGGCAAGAAACACCGTTAAGATCAGGCTGAGGGTCAGGAGTCCAAGTAAGCCGTTAAATGTGCACGGGACACAGGCGAGAAGCACAGTCAAGATCAGGCCAATGGTCATGATTTTGAGAGAGCAGTCCAAAGAGCAAGAGCCAAGAACCATAATCTAAGACAGACAGGATCAAGTCCCAAGAAGGCAGGCTTATTTAGGCAAGGCAACAGGACAGCCAACCTAAGAGTGGGTAAGGTCCTTACTAGATTATAGGTTGTCCTTACCGAGGAGGCAGCCTACAAAGACAGGCTTTATAGGACCTGAGACCCTTCTGATTGGCCACTTGAGATGTGCTGGATCCCAGTCAGTTGATCTCATACCATGAGAGAAACTATAGCTCAGGGAATGCTGCTACATACAGGCTACAGGAGCTAACTCTGTGGCACAGGCTGCAAGGTGGGGAGGTATACAGTGACAGGGGTTCTGGTGTGTCCCACCCCCTTACAAGCATTCAAAGTCCTGTCTGAAAAAGAGAGGGTTTTACTTGGTGCCTAGGAACGAGAAAGGCACCAGGGCAAGCAGCTGTGGACAGAAGACTCCATAAATTAAGTGCCACTGCAAAAGAGATGCACAGACAAGTGCCTCTGCAGATGATCATTAACTAGGGTTGCCAAGCCCCCCCCGGGGGGGGGAAACCCCGCCCGGGAGGCCCGTTTCCCGCCGCCGAATCGGGCCCGGAGGGGAACCCCACCCCCAAAGCACGTCACACAGAAGTGACGTAAGCACGTCCAGGACGTTGGGGGCAGGGCCAGAATCATCCGAGGGGAAACTCTATGGTTTTCCCTCAAATGATTTTGGCCCTGCCCACAACATCCCGGGCGTGCTTACGTCACTTCTGTGTGACGTGCTTGCGGCGCGCGCGAAGACTCCCGGAGCAAGCCGGGACTCCCCCGCTCCAGGAGAGGTGAGTACTTGGCAACCCTATCATTATCTGGCAGGCAAGCCCATTTGGCAGAAAGGGTCTCATTAAATATCGTGATCCTAAACTGTTAATAACCAGCACTGTGGGCAGACCATGCTCATCAAGTCTGCAGCTGAGATGCTAACCAAAACTGAAGAAAGTACAGAGCCACTGAGGAAATTACCGCTTCCATCTGTAAGACAAACCTAATAGTATCCCCCAAGATGCTTATTCAGGAGAAGTGGGGGCCCATCTAGAACAGGCCGACACAATTTCAGTATGTGGGCCCTTAGCCCATTAGTGCCTCCAAGCACCAGTTCGGGATGAGTGCTAGCACGGTGCAGTGGTTAAGAGTGGTAGATTAGGATTTGTGAGATCCAGGTTCAAATCGCCGACTCTGCCATGGAAACTTGCTGGGTGACCTTGGGCTGGTCACACAATCTTAGGCTTAGCTGGAAGCCAATTTGGGTGGCTTCCCCAGTACTGCTGACAGGTACAGAAGAATCAACAGGGCCATGCTCCCACTTTCTCTTTTCCAGGGTAATCAAGGCACTTTTTCAGTTCCCTTAGGGGTACCCCAGATAATTTTCTGAATTTTATTTTGAACATAGTATTTGAAAGGTTTACCAGTCAAACTGCATTCTTCCAACTATAATGCAACTGAACGTATTCACACAGACATCTAATGTTCTGTTTAAATGAGCAACTACCACTGAACTCTGTTAAGCAGATCTCTTGGCTATCAAAAACTACAAATATGACTGCAGAAGACGGATTTCCCTTCACTATTTTCATAGTCTCAACAGTTTAGCGATTCAAGTTAAGTATAGAATGTGATTCAAGAACATATCTGTTCTGAGCTAAACTCACAATGTTTATCTAGCATGAAACTCAAGCACTGTTTCAAGAAATATTTTGATAATTCGATCAAGTCCCCACTAAGTCAAAGTATTTATTTAGCAAATACCTTCAAGCAATCATAGATGGGAGGGACGTATACATTTTAAACAACTCATGCCATTGTAACCGCAGAAAGGGAATTTAACATGAGACATGTATGTTGAAAATCCTCCCCCTTTTCCCTAAAGGATTAGAATACTGGTCTGATTTGCCAAAAAATAAAACAATTTGTTTACAAATGAAAACAGGGGAGGGACCACCAGAAGCCAATTTTGCAAACCAACCCCAGAATTATTGTGATAGCCACCCATCACAGAAACAAATGTTATCTGAATAATCAATTCATACTTAATGTAAACATGTACGTCAACTGTAAGTTGTATAACCTTGACATTTTATTAACATTATTTTATTCTGTTTATTTTAGCATTTTGTGCTGGCATGTTGTTATTAGTAATATGGACAGGCACAGATCTGTATCGCCTGCCAACTCTGGATGCCATGCATTGTGGTGGTTACGACAGGGCATTGGAAGGATGTATTCTGCGGAATTTTCCCCAGCAAGGCTGAATGACTGAGTGCTGGTATAGAACAGGTGCTATCTACTTAGATCTACCTGCCTTACCCCAGCCAACAAAGCTCAATGCACATGGGCTCGTCCTTGCCAGTTTTAGTCTTCATATGCTTTGAGACGAAATGTGTCATTTGGCTTTCTGAGTTACTTGCAGGTTTTTTTTACACCACCCCCTATGCTTGTAGTTTACAACTCCTTTACATGTTAGGGAGGGAGTACAAATAAACCACTCCCTAGTTTCTGCCACACTCTGGTACCCTGGATTCTATCATATCTAAGGGCATATTCCTAGGGAAGGAATTTCCATTAACACCAGAGCCTGTTCAAGATGGGTAGCCATGTTTGTCTGACTGTAGCAGTAGAAAAGAGTAAGAGACCAGTAGCACCTTAAAGACTAACAAAACTTTTTGGTAGGGTATGAGTTTTTGCGAGTCACTGCTTGCTGTATCTGAAGAAGTGAGCAGTGACTCATGAAAGCTCATACCCGATCAAAGATTTTTTTTTAGTCTTTAAGGTGCTACTGGACTCTTACTCTTTTCTACTACCTGTTGTTCATAATGAAGATAAGCAGAGGGAACAGACATTGGTAATGTAACTGAGTATTTAGGTTTACATGAGCGTTGCCTTGTCATTAGAAACCCAACTGAAGCAAGTGCTCAGCTTTAGGTTTCATGTGCCCAAAGTTTTGTTGAACACAGAACAGCTATTGGTTTTAGTGGGCAAGCTATCTTCCAACTCAAGGCCCTCTGAGTAGCTCTCTCATATTTAATAGGGATCACTAGCATTCAGATGTTGCCTGGAGCAACCCTGCGTTTCACTTGCTTTTTCAAACCAGGGAATGCTTTTAGGAATATCATCATGCACATCCCAGGGGACACTCTACCCAAAAGTCCAACCACAGAGCAGTAGGGTGTGGCCCATTTCTTTTTTTTTGGTACTCCCAGTAAGTCAGTTATAATGTTGCAGTTGCATGCAAGAGTGGCCCTCCCCATGCTGGGCTTTGCTCAGGGTGACTCAAGTGACCCATTCCACACAGCACATGCCTAGAGAGATCTGTATACAGTACCGACTCACCAGATCATTCCTTCAAACAGGTTGTGAATGATGAGGTGCGACTGGGTAACAACAATTAGCAAAGTCACATGGGTCCAACCAAACTGGAAAGAGAGAACAGCATGCAGTCCCAGTTTGCCAAAAAGAAATTCCAACATTTCTTAAAAAAAACAAGCCAAGATGCTGATTAAGAATATTACAAAAGCAGACACAGCAAAAAAAAAAAAGCACCCAGACCCTTCAGAGAATTTGGCACGTAACATTCTAGAGTGACAACACTACACTAGCGTAAAAAAGAAAAAGCTGACCCTTATCAAGCATATCCTTCCTGGTGCTATCCTGTATTTTACAGAACACACAGGTCATGCCCCTCTCACGAGAGCAATCTTAACAGACCGAACCACCTGACTTCCAGAACAAGCCAAGTGCAGAAGCTTCAGACCATTTCAAACGGCAGAGGACACCACATTTTTAACAGGGATCATTTTGCTGGCCACACTGGCACGGGCTCTGCCCCCTGACTTACAACCCATGATAGGGATGGAGGCTGTTTAGTCCACTTCTTTCCAGGGGGGACAGAGCACTTCAGCTGCTCATGACCATCTCCCTGTGTCTTGGGCTACTGCACGAAAAAGAGCCCTTGGGTATTCTATGGGGAGAGCTCTGCTAATTGCTCTTGCAAGTTTTCACACTGGCATGTTTCAAGCTCGGGAGAAAACAGATCGTTATGTACAGGGCAGGGTGGGGAAGGGGTGGTGTTCCTTGGAATCAGGAGCTATGTTGGGGGTGAGACGGCTTTTAAGTACCTTGCACAACAGGCATTTATGATGCACCGTCCCCGTTCCCATTAGTTAAACTTATTATTAACACTAATCATCAGGCCTCGTAGATGCCATTATTAGTTAAGTTATTCGCTTTTTGCCAATTTCAACACTACTGTTTTGGTGACAGGAGTGCCAGCTTTCACTGGAACACTTGAATGTTTTACACCTGATAACTGTGCAGTTGAAGCTATTTAAAGTGGTTGCACCGCTGAATGGGTTTTACATGCACTTTATTATATTATGCCACCATCGATGTACCAATGGTTTTAAATTGTTTATCATGTATTTTTATACTAAAATGTATACTGTTTTATTGCTTTTATGTAAGCCGCCCTGAGCCTGCCTTGGCGGGGAGGGCGGGGTAAAAGTTAAATAAATAAATAAACAAAGTGCCTTCCAGTAAAGAGTCAGGGGATGCTGCAAAGTCAGCCTTCCAAAGCTTCTTGCAATTTTTATCACCATGTCCTGCCATAACTTCTCTTAGCCATCCCTCTTCTAGCTCCCTAATCCAATGGAAGGGAGATGGTGTACGTGGCAGCCACTCGAGCCTTGCTTCATAGCAGATAGATCTTCCTGGCTAAATGAGAAACTACATTAGACTTTCTGCCCTGCCAAGATGGACCACAACTTCCCCACAGGAGAGTCCAGGCCTACTATCCTGCAATCAGCTGTTCAGCATAAGGGACCTTACCTGGAAGAGAAACCAGTGGGGTACCGCCTTTCCCCGTATGTTCCCCCAAGAGTGCTACGGTCTGGGGCCCAAAACCTTCTAACCATACCGGGCCCCAAGGCTGCTAAACTGGCCGTCACAAGGGCTAGGGCTTTCTCGATGGCGGCCCCCACCTGGTGGAATGAGCTCCCGGAGGAGATCCGGGCCCTGCGGGACCTGGTGCAGTTCCGCAGGGCCTGTAAGACGGAGCTCTTCCACCAGGCTTTCAATTAGGGCCCCCACCACCCCCCCCCCGCTATATACCATCATGTGGGGGGGGGGTGAGGGCCCTAGGAGGGCAGGAACATCTGTTTAATACCTATTACACAATGCCCACTGGGGGATGTTTGGGTGTGTGGTCTCCCCTCTCTGATTCTTTTTGGAATGGATGTAGCTTGAGCACTTTATTGTTTTTATTGTTGTTATTGTAGTTGGGTTTTTAAATTATATATTGTGGTTTTAAAACCTATTATTGTATTGATGTTTTTATGAGCAAGTTTCTTGCAATGTAAGCCGCCCTGAGCCCTTCGGGGGAGGGCGGGGTATAAATGTAACAAATAAATAAATAAATAAATAAATAAACAAACAAACAGCATTGAAAGCTGCTCCTGTACTAGCTTTGGAGTGGGACCCCTCCACCCAAAATGGTAGCTGGCAGCTGATCCTCTGCGTCTTTATGTCAACCCAGAGTGTTGTGCTAAAAGCCTTCATTGGCATTAAGGCCACCAGACTTTTTTGTGTGTGTGGGTATTTATTTTGTGTGTGTTTGTGAGCTTGCATGCCTGGAAGTCATGGCGACTTTAGGCAACCCCTAGTGGGGTTTGGACGTTTCAGAGACGTGGCCTGATTGCTTGCCTCCGCATCCTGAACGCTGGGATTCCTTGGAGGCCTCCCTGATTTGCTTCCGTGATCTGACAAGATCAGGCCTGCCTGAGCTATCCAGGTCAGGATGACGTTTTTAGCTAACAAGATGGAAGAAAAGAGAAAAAAGGGAGCATCTTTTACTTGAAATATTTTAACCTGGTGTATTCCAGTAAGATGCTCATTGTTGTTTGGGCACTGGGGTGATCAGCTCTAATGTTGCCAGAAATTCACTGTTTAATGGATGCGGTATTAAAGGGAAAGAACATACCACTAAACCCCAAATCAGCAATGTCGAAGGAAGAAAATCAGGCAGTGCAATTAGATGTATGCAATATTCAGGCTGCCAGGAACTGCCATTCTCCTCACTCCTAAGCCTTGTGTTAACACAAAGGGAATCTAGGAATGCCTTTAAGGCTTTCATGGCTACAAACCAAATACATGAACAGCCCATTCATCGTTATCTCTCTCTTTTTCTGCCTCCATAAGCTATTAACTCTGAAAGCGGAAAATCCATTTCACTTAATCTTACCATGTAGAATTGGAGTCGATAATGCTTCTTGACCAGACTCAAGACAAACATGCAGAAGCCTGGAGAGAGAAAAAGAAATGCAGTGAAAGCTTGACATTTCACAGGATCTTTTCCCAGCTCTCTACATACCCAGAAGTGCGGAATTTCATGGCATCCAAGCACCTCCCTGGACTCCGAGTCCCCATCATCCTAAGCCTGACCCAATGGAGAGGTAACCAAAACCTATGGAGAGCCCGCCATGCCTCCCTCTTCTCAAAATCTTTGCATACACCCCTCGGCATAGCATAGTGTGTTGCCCAGCCTTTCCTATCATTGGCTCTCTGCCTCAGGGAAATGATACATGTTTGCTGCTTATCTGGAAGTTATAATAGAAAGGGAAGGGAGAAAAGTAAGAGTGGAGCACTCCGCATGTCTTCTTGCATCTGCTAAGTACTGGCTGGCTGACAGACTTGCATCCGTCAGGCAGTGAAGCCCAGCCCAGCTGCAGAGCACCCTTCTCCCTCACTGCAAGATCGGAGAATACTCAACACATGAGTCCCCCCCCCTTCCTCTGTAGTATGGGTGTATTATTACATTGCCTTTCTGCTCCACCCTTGGGAGACAGGAGAAAGGGAAGGGACAGGAAAATGCATAAAGCAATGATGTCACTGCTCACACTTTCTTTGCAGGGGAGGAGGAACTCAACCCAGGAATATGGCTTTCAACACCAGCACCTGTGCTCCCCCCTTTATCCATATTGCTGCTTGGTGCTGACGATCGGACCCTTCCCTGCTTCTTTAACCATCCTCAGATGTGTCACTTGCTTTAGTCCTGCAGGAATCAGCCTTGCCTCAGAGACACCCTGCCAATCGGAAGGCAGAACTAAACATGCTGAGAACAGCATCCTTGTAGAGGAGTTTTAGCTTGCCTTCTGGCATACAGTTGACAAGGGGCACTTCTACAATGCTCTGCGAATGTCCCAAGCATGAATGCTCAGGAACAAAGGATGGAGGGAAGGAGGGAACACAGTCCCACGCACCTGTTAAGTAGAGGGCAAAAGAAATGAAGCGATGGTATTTGCTGAGAATCCTCAAGGGCTCTTCCCTCTGGACCAGAGTGAAAAAATAATCTGTAACCGTCTCGCCATAGAAGAAGTAATTCACACAGAGCAGGAAGTACCTGAAGAGAGGGGGAAAGAGAGACCCAGCCTTTCAATACAAAAGCCTTCTTTCCCCAGAGATCCTCCTACCAAGTCTTCAACTCCACAGTAAACTGCAGGCAGAGGTCTTTCACTTCCATTTAACTAGAGATGCCAAGGTTGAAACTGGGACCTTCTGCATGCAAAACAGATGCCTGAACACTGAGCCATGGCCCCACCCTATACTCAGGAAAGGGTAAGGATGGTCCAGCATCACCCACATTGCGTGCCATCCACCTCTGGCTCGCACACTATTTCCGTCACAGTGTGGTACAAGGACAGGAGACCAGGAGGCTCTGTGTTTGAACTGACAAGCTCTGGTTGTCAAAGTAAACGCAACCCATTCATATGTCCATGAAACGTCTAAGGAACAAGTAACAAGACTATCACTGAAGTCCTCAGAACAGAATAAAATGCAGCTCCACTTACCAACTGAGTGTTCGGAACCAAGGAAGCTCATATGAGTGATAGACATTGTAGCCGATTGTGATGATCTCATGGAAGCACTTGATCTGTACACACATCACCTGCAAGGAACGCACAGGACTTTTACAAAATCCCTGGCCACATTTTATCCCACAGGGAGCAGCAACTACCATGGAAATCAGAAGAGCATGTATTATAGAAACTTTCCAAATTTTACCTTAGCGGGGGCTAGCTGCCAAAGCAAACTTGTTCTATGGCTGAAGTTTGGCAAGTAAGATAGAAATGTTTTAAATAAAATTAGCCAAAACTATACCACAAAAGTCATAATTTTATTAGATGTAATTTTTGTCTACTCTGTATCTATAACAGGCCAATTCCACTGCATGATAAATTAAGAACACCTGCACTAGCATAGTCTCCCCTTATTTTCTGATGCAGGGAACCACTGGAAGGCAATGTCATTCTCCTACAATTATGAATCTTTCTTCTGAATGATTCCCCCAAGTGGCAAAATCTGGTGTTTACTACACCTTGGAAACCAGCAGGAAAAGCAGAGTCCCCACATCCTGCAATCATCACCAGTTCTCATTACATGGGAGACAAAGAAGAAAGATTCATCCTTGAGAATTACAGGGAAAGTTGGTGAGGAGAGCAAACGTGGGAATCCACTACCAGGAGCCAAGGGGAATTCTAGTTGCCACTGGGCAACACTGGTCACCATGAGGTCAAAAAAGCATTACGGCTCATTAAACCCTTTGTCCCGGGAATTTCTCATTAACTTCAATTATAGTCCGTCTTCCTCACTGAGGCTCAAGGCAGACTACAAAATATGTAAAGCAAGTCAATCGGGTAGCAAAGACCTCCAATAAACAATGCAGTGAAACTAGGATTATGGGAATCAGGAAAATGCAAACAGAAACTCTCTGAGGCATGACATATCATAATGAAAAAAGGGTTACCGGGGAAGCAGACAGGGACATTTGACAATGCACAGTTCTGTTCTTGAGAGGGTAGAGGACAATCTCCATCACTGAAAGTGCCTCCTCCAGAAGGACGCAGGGCCATCTTCCCAGCCCTGAACACATAAAGAGAGTAGCCTCCTACCACTCTACAATGGCAACATTGGCAGGTTGTCTTAAGCAGTCTTTAATGCGATAAAAGTCAGAGAGGTCACTCAGTGAAACACCACCCTTCTGTCTCACAAGGTGCTCATGAGTGTAACAAAAGCATTCTCTGGTTTCTGCAGAATGCAGGGGTTTACATGATGTTAAAATTTCTCTTTCTCCTTGGGGGGGGGGGTTCTACCTCATTGCCAAGGGGGGTATGAACTGTTGAGAGCTACCCCTCAGCATTTCAGCACTCTTAGAAGATCTCCTCTCCAAATCATATGCGGTTGCCACAAAAGGATCGGCTGCCGGTGTAAAAGATTTGCAGCAAAAGACTGCTGATGTAGCTGCCTCCCCCTCAACTGTGAGCAGTTGGTCTTAGTGGTGGAATCTTATCTAGCACATGGCATACTTCCTGTCTTGACCAGAAAATGGTGGTGATTTCCTGAGGGTGAAGACTGGTCTCCCCAGGGGGGAAAGGGAAGCATTACTGAGAAAGAGAGAGACAATGTACACAAACTTACAATCATCATCAACACCATTGGCCCCAAGTATATTATGATGAAGAAAAAGACTATCATTGCCAAAGTCAGGATGCCTCTGACCCACCAATTCTTCCATCTGCATGAAGAAGAAGAGAGTGAAAAGATGGGCAGGCAATTACAAGGATTGTAGATTTTCATCACCACTGGAGGCAGCAAAACTGGAGAGAGACAATTCTGACCCACTGGGCACAATTCACTGGGGCAGCCCTCTATTCTGTCAGAGATCTTTTTTTTTTTAATTTTCAAACCTCAGTATGACCAGGGAAAAGATCTCAGGTGGGTGAATTAAGGAAGATGCCTGTCTAAGATCTCTGAGCACATCCTTACGGAAATGAATGAGGCGCATGTCAGTGCTTTGCACAGGAGTGGCACTGCAAAATCCATGCTCCTATTTGCTTCCCCATGACTTGTCCCCCATGGTCATTATTGAGAAGAGGAAGGACTTTCTGCCTAAGCAGCCAAAATGTCTTAGGTGAGGCTGGTGGTGGAATAGCTTCTGAGCAACATTTACTTGGGGATGGGGCATCCTCTAAGCACAAGGTGGTGAGACATTGCTCGAATGGAGACCAAAACTGCACATCCGGGGTCTGTAATGTGGTGCCCATGGGCAGCATGGGCTTGTCAAGAACTTTTCTGGCACCCACCAAGTGCTTTATGAAACTGGGCGGGGCTAGGTGGGGTTTTGCCCAGTACAGCTTCTGATTGGCCATGCATCCTGTTACACAGAGCTTCTGCTTACAATGCTGGAAAGCTGCTATTAACCTTGCTCTGTGGCATTTTGTGGCTGGCACCACCTCCTGCAGTGGCCATTTTGTGGTTGCACACATCTCCCTGTGTCAGAATTCCAAAGGTGCCTGCAGGTTCAAAAAGGCTGTGGACCCCTGCTGTGCATGATACCTTAACCAAATAAAACTGTTCATCACAAGCTTGCAACTGGCACACAGTGGCTCTACAGAACTGTACTACAGTGATCAGATGAACTGCACTGTATGGTTAATGGAAAGACAAGCAACTTCTTGCAAAAAAACCCCAAGAAACTGAACGTTTTACGGTGATACCTTGATGACAGTTTAGACAGTGCCCTATTAAGAACTTCTGGAGTATCATCAACTGGGGCTGCTTGGGCTGCTTCTGACTTGCATTCACTGTCAGATGCAGTTTCTCCATCCAGCTTGTTTTCCAACTCCGATTCCTGCACCACAAGAGACAAAGTTTTACTGCAAATGAGCAACAGGTTCAGCATTTCCTTTTTTTTCCCCCGGAAATTTTACATCTCTAATCATGCTGCTACATTTTGCACCTATCAAGGGCAGCCTACACCTAGGGGGTGGGGAAACTTTCTGTGGAAACTGTATCTGGTGTGGTCAGCGTAGGCTTTTATAAAGAGGGCAGTGACTTCTCTCCACTAGAGCTTTATGATGCCCTAGCTGAGATTATTTACTAGTGCCCATCTTCCATCACTTGATTTTAGTGGTATTTTCATTACAACTTAGATGTGTTTAAATTGGATTTGTTATGTAAACAGCTTTGGAGAGCCTGCTGGCTGAAAAATGGGACTGAAATGGGATTAAAAGCAAAAATGAAATATCCTTCTCCACCTCCTATTACCACTAGAACTTCAACAGTATTTGTCTGTACATCACAGCTGGCAGGATCCTGGTCCAGGGAGTTCCAGGTTCAGCTCACGAACAAAGCTGGCTGGCTGGTCCTGGCTGGTTTACCATCTCTCAGACGAAACTACTTTGCGATGTTATTGAGAGGCCTTGGTAGCTGCCCTAATCTGAGATCAGAGGAAAGGTGGGATACAGGGGGGGGGGAGCGCGAACAGGAGATAAAATTAAAATATGCACCATAAAATTCTAACGTTAAGAGGCCTTTGCACACCTCTGTGCCAGATCAGGGCTAACCTGCTCCAAGCTCCTGCAGATGGATCTATGTACCAGAGTGGGTGCGCAAAAGGAGACAAGGTAAGTGGAGGCCACAGGCCCCATGAAGATGAAAGGAGGAGAGTTTCTCCAGCACTGATTTCTGGAAGTAAGAGAGTTAACAACTATACACTGTTCTTAATATAGGATGGAAGGAGGAGAGAAGAGAGGAAGCAGGATGGCCTGTTAATTGGCACCATCTTTACATCTCCAATACAAATCACAAGTGATGACCTTCAAACTAACAGCTTCTGAAAGCCAAATGAGCTGCTTACTGATGTGCTGAACTCTGGTCCAGCTGAGAAGTTTCTATGGCAACCACCTCTTGCTCACACTCTGCCTCTCTTACACACCCACATTATTATCCACTTCCCTTGTTACTGACAGTTTGCACACAAAATTGTGATAACCCACATATGCACTTAGGGTTGTGCATTTGGCATAAACCAAGCACCCGCCCCCACCTGGAAAAAACCTTACCGGTATTTTTTTGGGTATTATTTAAGCCGAATACAGATCAGAGGATCTGACTGGCTACCAATACAGCTGAGCCCGAATAAAGCCAATTTCTTTTGGCTTTATATCGGGTACATTCACCTACACCAGCTGTGGCAGCGGGAGCTGAGATCTCTGCACCACCTTGGCTGGGGTTGGCTCCACTTGCAGCTTGGTTTAAACAGAGCTGCAAGAGGAGCATTGGCTGGGGCACTGGGAGCTGAGAGCTCCCTGCCATACGTAAACCCTGGGGCCAGCTTCTCCTTCAAACGATGCTGCAAAAGAAGCCAAGCCAGCCTCAGTGCCTGATGATTGTACATTATTTCTGCACCCATACCCAATACCACCTGGCTGAAGCAAAAGGGGAGTATAGCTTCCAGCTACAAAAATGCAACAGAGATGTCATTTTCATGAGGTGGAAACCCTGAGCCTGGAGTGTTCTAACTCTGACTACAGGTGGGATTCACATGACTAAACCCTCGTTTACACAGAAAAGAGATACACCCATAGTTAGTGAGAAGCTAGACAAGCACCCTTCTTTTTGACACATAATTTTCCACGTAGAGAGAACTACAGTGGGGTGTAGTTGTTGAAGAGTGTTGGATTAGTTTTGGAAGACCCAAGTTTGAATCCATATTCATGCCCTGGAAGCTTGCCCTGTGACCTTGAGCCAGTTACACACACACACACACACACACGGACTGACCTGCCTTACAAGGATGTTGTGAGGATAAAATGGAGGAAAGGAGTATGATGTAAGCTGCTTTGGGTCCCTATTGGGGAGAAAGGTGGGGTATAAATGAATTAAAGAAAGAAATTTCTATTGTGTCATGGAGGAGCATTCGGTCACGCATGTCCCGCCTGCTTTCTGAAATGATCCAGCTCAGTTAAAGGTTTACAGCCTCAGTGAGAACAAAGTTGCAGTTGCACCCCAGAACATGGGCACAGGTTTGGAAGCCTCTTGCACACCATGATGAATCACACCTGCACAGACAACGCTTGCTTCCAGACCCATTCCACTTCTGCCAGTTTGTTGACAAAGCTTAATCTCTGTGGAAACAACAAAGCAAGCCACAGGCCACACTGGTGGATATACAAAGATGGCAAAACTGAAGGCATAGAACAATCATGGGGTGAAAAGACAGGACAAGCAGGAAAACAATCTCTCCCTTATTATAATTGAATAGCAACGTTATATATTGCAACGTTCTAAATTTGGCCCCTTTAGTGTTAGGCCGGTGGGACTGCCACTTACCATATCTGCCGACCAATAAGAAGCCGAAGCCCGGTCCCGCCCACACCACCACTGCTGCGAGTCCACTGGGCGTCCCGCCCAGCGTTTCAAGGTCTTTTGCATGTGGAAGCTGATTGGACTTCATTCCACACCTCAAACCCCCCCCCCCCCGCAAGGCAGTTGGAATTTTCAGTTGCATATGGGAATTGCTGTATTCTGAGGTAACATATGTCCTCACTTAAAAGCTGCCTGGGGGATTATGGACCATTCACACACTTTCAACCTTAACATACCTCATAGGGGGAGAGGAGAATGATGACAGCTGCTTTGGTTCCCACTGCAGGGAAAGACTGCCCTTTCTCTAGGCAGAGGCTGGGGGGGGGGACATAGGGTTGCCAACTCCAGGTTGGAAAATTCCAGGATATTTTAGGGATGAAGCCTGCTGAGGGTGGGGTCTGAACTCACCCCCCCCCCCCGCAAGGCAGTTGGAATTTTCAGTTGGGGGAGGAGAATGATGTCAGCTGCTCCCTAGGCAGAGGCTGTGTGTGTGTGTGTGGGGGGGGGTTGTAAAGACAGACAGGCAGATAAACGTTGGCTGATGGTTGCCAACTCCCGGTTCGAACTCCAGGACATAGGGTTGCCAACTCCAGGTTGGAAACTTCCAGGATATTTTAGGGATGAAGCCTGCTGAGGGTGGGGTCTGAGGAGGAGGAGGAAGAGGGGGACCTCAGACAGATACAATGCCATGCTGCCCACACTCCAGACAAGCTGTTGCCAGTCTCCAGGTGACAGCTGGAGAGATCTTATAGCTTTGGTGCTACTTCAAAGTTCCCCAGGAGCCCAAAACAGAGTAGTGTTTTGGAAAATCTTTAGGAATTGTTTGGTGCATTTACGATGGGGCTCCTGGGGAACTATTGTTGCCAATCTTGGCCCAGCAGCCATCAAACCATTCTCTTCAACCCCCTGCTGTGCAGCTGACTTTCCCCTAGGGTTGCCAATCTCCAGGTGGGACCTGGAGATCTCCCACTGTTACAATTGATCTCCAGATGACAGAGATCAGTTCCGCTGGAGAAAATGGCTGCTTTGGAGGGTAGACCCTATGACATTATACCTGCTGAGTCCTTCCGCCCCTCCGCCCAATGCTGCCCTCTACAGAATCCACCCCCCAAACCTCCAGGTATTTCCCTCCTTAGAGCTGGCAACCCTACATTCCCCTCAGTGCCTGTTGGTAGGCAACTAAGCTTGGTCCTGTCACCTACTTTGGCCTTTGGGAGAAAACACATTGGGGGCAGTCCTGATAGGGTTGCCAACTCCAGAAGGGAAATTCCTGGAGATTTGAGGGATGGAGCCTGAAGAGGGTGAGGTTTGAGGAGGGGTGGGACCTCAGACAGGTACAATGCCATAGACTCCACCCACCAAACCAATCAGTCCCACATAGGGAACCATTGTTGCCAATCTCCAGGTGAGGGCTGGAGAGCACTCAGAATTACAACTGCTCTGCAGAAGGGAAGGCAGAAGTCAGCTGAAGTCAAAGGGGCAGATAATGGTAGGTTGATGGTTAGCTGGGAAGGAGATGGGGTTGCCGACTCCACCCTCCAAACCAGCCATTTTGTCCTGGGTAACAATTGCTGCCAATCTCCAGGTGAGGGCTACAGATCACTCACAATTACAACTGCTCTTCAGGTAGCAGAGATCAGTTCCTCTGGAGAAAACAGTGGACTCTGTCATTATACCCTGCTGAGGTCACCACAGCAAATTGACACTGTTTGCCCAAAGCCAGAGCACTCCCCCAGAGCCTCTTTCTAGATCTCGTTGTATTGCTTTCACAACGGGCTTTACTGCTAGTACTCTATACTACAACACCTGTGCCAAAACAGAATAGTTTTTAAAGTACCACAGGCATCTTTGTTTTGCTACAACTAGGGGTGTGCATTTGGCATAAACTGAGGCAAAAAAAATACCTTACTGGTATTTTCCAGGTATTTTTAAAGATAGTTTTAAAACCGGGGCTGCCCTTTAAATGCCTTCTCCAAGTCTTGCGACTCTGTAGCGAGTGAACTCCAAAGGTGTTTAAAGGGCTTGCAGTGTCTTTAAACACCTTCTGGGTGATATCGCCACTCGGAGGTGTTTAAAGAAACCACAAGCCCTTTAAACACCTTTGGCGTTCACTTGCGGTGGAGCCACGTGGCCTGCAGACAGGGCCGGCCCTATCACTAGGCCTGCTAGTATCTCACCTAGGGCGGAGATACTAGCAGGGCGCCAAATCCCTGCCACCACCCTCACCAAAAGCCCTCACCCTGCCCAAAGCCGCCTGCTGTTCCTTTCGCCGCAGTCATGGCGCGGCGGCAGCACGCATGCCGCTCTGCGCCGGCCTCCATGCGCCCGTGCCAGCTCCTGGGGAGCGCTCAGTCGACTGCCCGGAAGGGGGCGTGAAGCCTCCGGAGCCCGCCTGCCCACCCCCTTCCCACGTACAAAAGCGCCCTGGGTGCAGTGAGTTGAAGCGGACAGAGATGGGGCCGCCGGTGGTGGGGCACTTGCAGGGCTCGCTGGCACTGCTGACCGAGTAGGCTGAGTTCAAACTCTTCTTCTGCCACTGCCCCTAACCCTGGACCAGGGCCACTCCCACCCACCCCCGCCCCCGAGTTCCGTGGCCTCACCAGGAAGCAGCTGGCCACTTTTCTTGAGCTCCGCTTTTCTGCAGCGGTTCAAGGAAGAACCATCTGAGAAATGTAAAAGGGAGGCACAGAAAATAGTGAAGGAAACCGTTCGTAACATCATGTAAAAGTCACATTCAGAAGGCAATTCTCCCCCCCCCCCAAATAGCCATCAGAAACGTCTGAAAGGGTGGGGTGAGGTGGCTGTAAAAGCCCCCTTAAAGCGGCGGTGCAGTGCTGGGCTGCCCTTCCTACAACGAGGAGGGGAGCTCTGGGGAGCTGAGACACCGGAAACCTTGTGGGTCTCGAGGGCGCTCCTCGACTCCCATATCGTTTCCTACACTACCAAGGGCAACCGTGTTTTGCTCTGTCCAGACTCCTCCAGAGAAATGCAATATTCCTTACTCGGAGAAGGAAAAGGCTGCCCGGGAGGATCCACACCTGACTCTACGACCCCCCCCCCCCGTTCCTGGCGGCTGCAGCGTTTCCTTCGCAAACTTGGGCCATGCAGAGGAGGCGAGGAGGCCGTTCGTCCTCTCCCCTTCCCTCCTAGGTTCTAGGAACTGTCCCTGCAGGCGTGAGTCAGTCGCTCCTAGCGCTGGCAGGTGCCGCCCCCCACCCCCAACTGGCAAGAAGCGTATCTCGCATCGACAAGACCCTGCCGCAGAAAAGCTGGCTCAATCGGCAAGCCCTGCCCTGCCCGTCTTCTGCCCGGCCTGGTTGATCACATCCTGCTGGAAGCAGTTTGCAAAATGTGGGGCAGCGCAACAAGGCTTTTGGTAAAAGAATTGCGAGTGGAGAGCAGAGCAGGATGGTTTCTTGCTTGAAGCATCGGCTTAATCGGGACTGGCTTTGAAATAGGGAGGTTTTGCGTGGCTTTCACCAAGTTCCACGGGACTCGGTGTCCTGCCGCCCGGCTGCCTCGAGCCAAACCACCGCGGGAAAGGCAGTCCTTTCTGCCGCCCCTGGCGTCTGCTGCTGTTGGGGTTTCTCTTCCCCTACTAGCTACTGCAACACCAGGAGGAGTCCGTGCAGGTGAGCGGGCAGGCGGGAGGCAGAGAACGGAGCCCTCTCTCGGCTGGCCCTGCTTCTGGGACCCAGCTGGGAGGTCTCCAGGCCCCACCGGGAGGTTGGCATAAGAGGGGGGAGCCACGAGGCAGCCTGGCCTAGGGCGCATAAACCCCTCGGGCCAGCCCTGCCAGCAGAAAGCATTTAAAGGGATCATAATCACTTTAAATTTCTTTTTTCCTCAAATGGAAACTATGGAGGATGGGAGCACATTCTTCTGGGGCCCACTGAATTGGACGCCCTGGTTCCATCTTTTTGAAACTTGGGGGGTTTTTTTAGGAAAGGCCTCTCTACCTCAAAAACAGCCCCGGCACCTCCAGGAAAGCAGCTGCTGCTAACTCTTCTCTAGGTGTTAAAAGTATAAACTACAAACAAAGAAAAACTGCTACCACACCTACTATGCAAACCATTTCCTCCAGCAATTTCACAAGCACTAATATCAGACTGCATATAAACCTTCAAGCAAAACTCCAGGGTAGTAGAACGAACCCATTTCCTTCTATAGCATTAATTCTTCTCTATGCTGTACCTTGAAAAAAGTGTTTGTCCACACACCTCGAGACTCATAATTTAGCACTAAAACAATCACTGCTGAGAGAAAGAGAGAGAATTTTTGGCTCAATGTATTAGCCAATCAGAACAAGAGCTCATCACCTGCTCCTGCTCCACATGCTCCTCTCCACATGCCTCAGAACCTCCTGTGGAAGCCTAGTGAGAAGAGGGGCTTTGTGCTAGTCATGTGGGGGAGGGGTTCTCCCTAAAGGGAAGGAAAAGAGTAAGACTCATTGTTGACAAGCGTATAAGTGGATTCATACAGTCTTGAAGCAGGGGTGCCAGCTTCACCGGGAGATCGGCCAATGAATGCTTTCGTTGATTAACCAGCAAGAGGAAATGTTTCCTGGTGAGGACAAGCATAGTTTACTCTCACTTGCAACTAGTCACATTTTGTGGACTGTCAAAAATTGAACACTGTGAAATAAGCTTTTATGCAGCTGGTCATTTGGGATTTCATAAAAACAGACCAAAAAAGCTAAGAAGAAGATAACTGATTCCTTTCAACCTTCATAATCTTACATATTAGACAGCACTGATTATTTGAACAGTCCAGTATTCCCCAGAGTGCTGCCCATGAGCTGGACTTTCCACTTCCATTTTACCAAAGAATCCCTATAAAGGGATGCAATGAGCATGAAATTGAGCAAACTCTGGAGGATGGCGGAAGACAGGAGGGCCTGGCGTGATCTGGTCCATCACAGGAAGATGCTGGGCTCAAAATCAAAACATTTTCTGACTGGTCCTAGCTACCATGACAGCCATTTTGTGGTGGTCCAACCCACTACCTGTTCTCAAACTCCCCAAAGTAACCAAGGCCTTTGGGGACCCCTGGACACCATGCTGAACCTTTCTTAAAACTGTGGCTTCTATCCTACCACTTGGCTTAACATCATTTGAAGTCTTCCTCCATCCTAATGAGTCCTCCTTCAAAGAAAGTGGATCTTCTGCTGGAGGAAGAACCACATCCATCAGAGGAAGATTCCTTAGGCCGGAAGAAGGCTTCAGACTCTTCTGAGCAGAGTGGTGGGAGACAAGCCGGTATATTTGGGCATACGCTACAAAACAAACAGGGAAAAAGGTCACATGATTGTGCTGTGATGCATCATCTCACATAAAGCTATGCAGAAAGGCAGCACAGAAATGTTTTAAATAAATAAAAACAAACCATCATGACAAGATTTGGTCTCCACTTACTATTATTCTCATCAGCCCCTGAAGTGACTTCTTCCTGATCATATAAATACAAACTCATTTGAACTGAATCAGCTGGCTAAAAGGCAGACAATGCATCTACTAAATGCCCTTTAATTGGCCAAAATACTTTAAAAATCAGGTTGTTTCTGGATAGCCCTAAAAGAGGAGGAAGAATTATCAGCAGTATGTGTATAACAGGCTGAAAGCCAGCCTCTTAGACCTTTGACAGTTGTTACCCAACCTTGGACACGCTGGAAGCTCCACATTCAAACAATAAACCTTAAAAAGACAACACCCTAACCCCACTGTGTACCACCATTTACAATCAAAATTTTATCAGGCATGGCAATGTTCCAAGGGTATCCCAGCTGCATTATCTATCATTTCACACCCAAAGGAGCCAAAGTTGCCAAGACTGGTACTGAATGCAGACAGAAGGACACCATTCACATGTACAAAAACAGGCACCAAACATCAAACTTCCCACTGACCTAAAAAATATGTTTTGCAGTTCTAATATGCATAGGATAAGATCTAATTGTTTCAGTACAATATTAAGCAGATCTTTCTGTCTTACTTCGGTCCCAGTCACACGAGTGAGATAATGCACAGGGGAAGCAAGGCTATTTAACCCGGAGGAAATTGACCTGCAGTTGCGCGGTCACAGAGTTCTTTGAAGCTGCAGGCATATCCCGTTACTGCGTGATCAGATGCAATCGCAGGTGAGTTGGTGTTTTTTCTTTTTTCTTTTTGCTGTTTGTTTTTGATTCGCTTAAATGGAGGATCAATGAATCGCACCTCCACACTGAGGGCTTTCTACGGTAGTATGCGATGACGCACATACTGAGAAGGGGGAAAAAACAGCAGCACGGAGTCGGGATGGCCTGATCAGACTATCCCGACACCATGGGAGCGCGCTGGAGCGATCACACAGGGGAAAGTCCATCTGTGGCCTGTAGCAACCCGTTTGATACTGGACTTTCCCTGGTATTTTTCGACTCCACTTCTTCGGCGGAGCAAGATGGGTTGCCGACGGGTGCGGGACGCTTGCCAGATGTTCCCATGTGATTGCACCCTTAAAATCCGCCCAGCATTCATGCCTATCGCGTGGCTAATTCTACGTGTGATCAGGACCTTTGTTAGGGGAAGGGGAGTCCTCAAGAGGGAAAGAGAAATAGCAGCTGGCCCTTTCAATCAACAATCACCATCTGGACCTTTTCAGACAGCCTAGGTCAGAGGTGGGCAAATCTGGGGTAGGGGGAGACAACATATCTGGCCTGTGAAAGCTATTAATCTGGTCCTCAAGCTGCTAGCAGCAGTGGCCTACCAAACTGCAGCATGGGCCAATAGCTCTCAAAAACTGTCATGTGCCCACCCATACTTGGTGCCCACTGGCACGATGAAGAACCGATGTCCAACTCACAGGCCCCCAAAGCTTGCAGAAACTCAGACGCAGCCCTCAGGTGTACAAATTTTGCCCCCTTGAGCCTGCTCCCATTCAATTCCCAAGTTGTAAGTTGGAAAAAGAGGCTGGTTGCATGCATACAACTACCTACTTAGACAGATCCACCAGTTCAGCTGCTGAACAGAAGAATGGATTTGGATTTGGAGGGGGATAGAAAACAGAACAAGTTTGGAAAAGGGGCCTCTGTGCACAAAATCTGAAAAACTCTACTGTGAAGACAACATTTGTAAGAGATTGTACAGCTGCCAGTTTTGCAAGAGACAGGAAGGCTAATCGTGCTGAAGGCTGCCCAGGCAAAAGGCATGAGGCATCCTGCGTCAATTGAACTACTACAACACGCTTAGACAGAGCAACATGTTTGACACAACACATTTGACACAGAGCAACACATGTGACACACATGCAGGCACTTATGATGAATAGAGGAGGCAGAGCAGAGAGAGAAAGGGGGACTCTTGCACTGGTAGATATACTATTTCTTGACATACTTGCTCCACATACTTTTCTTATTTGCAGAAAACTAGCTCCAAACAAGCCTTTAAGGAGAAAACAGCCAGAACCTTCTATCAATCCATTCAACATCTTCAGCCAAAGCTAAATATTTATTTCCCCATATGACCCTCCCCATTGTTAGGCATTGTCTAGCAAGGGGGGGGGGGGAGAGAGTAGGGCTCAGCACTTTTATTTGTGCCACATCATGGCTAATTTCATTGTGCAAAAAAGCTCATTGTATTTGTAGCTTATATTGGTTTGAGACAACAGACAGCCTGGCTTTATATTCTCACATCCGGAGAAGTCAACACAACACCCTAAAAGGAAAATTGTCCCTTAGAATGCAGAGTTGGAAACTTATGTGACCTGACCGTAATGGCATGAACAACAGAGAGAAATGCAGGCAGTGAAGGAAGGGAGCACTGCAAAGAAGTGAGGAGACAGCAGGGAAATGGTCTGCCAGCAACCCTCTTAGCGGTTGCAGAGGTCTCAGTAACAATATATAGCACTTTTTGACAAGCCAGAAGTTTTACAAAACCTGGGCAACCAAATCCAAAAAGTGCTTCATCAGCCTGACAAGGGCATATCCCATATCCTCCTCCCCAACTGAAACACAACTTCAGAGCCTGTAACTGCATTTACTCATATAAATCCCTTATTAACTTTGGCCTCTCCTTAATGTCTACATTTAAACTGCAAGCTCCTTGGGGACACAGGCTTGTGCGGTTTTGCAGGGGGTTTTTTTGTTTTGTTTTGCTTACAGTACTCCAATGATACTATCAATACTAATTTAATATTCCAGGCAGCAACAGCAGAAAGCTATTTATCTGGAAAGACCATTAAGCAATTTCTACAGGGCAAGTGCAAGGTTGATTTTCAACTTTTACCTTGTTTGTGGTGTGATGATAATCAGGGTCATGGACATAAAATAAAGCCAAAACAACAATAACGAGATAAAAAGCTGTCTCTGTATGGGAGTTACTCTTGAGAGTCAGTTCTGCACAACATCCTGCCAACACACACAGACGTTTCCTGAGGCTCAGCAACAAACTGAATAGAGCTTAGGTGGGGAAGACTCCAGGATGGCAACACAACAGGCCATGGAAGTCAATCCCCTCATGTTGCAGTCTGTGGAATTCTACCTTTGGAGTGGAACTGGGGCTTTCTTTGCAGACCTATGTTCAGGCAAGCCCAAAGGAAAGCACAATATACCAAAAAAGAAAAGGATAACAGATCTTTAACAGTCCACATGTGGACCAACCCCTCAGTTGGCAGATACCTATACACACACACATATACAGGAATAGAGAAAAAGAACCGTGGATGGTAGAGTCAAAGGACAATGAATTGGAAGAGGTATAGTCTATATCAGGGGTGTCAAACATGCGGCCCAGGGCCCTTGAAGGGTTGCAATCTGGCCCACAAGGGCCTGGCTGTTTCCTGTTTCTTTTTCTAGTTCTGCTGCTGCTGCTACATCACAGCTTACTTTACCAGACTCTCTCAATCACACAGGAGAGATAGATAGATAAGCCTCGCCTGTGCGATTGAGAGAGTCTGGTAGAGCACTGGCTGAGGCTCTTCCCCATCCTCCTCCCAGGGGGAGGGAGGGAACCAGCCTGAGCTTGCTTCCTGACCAGGCTGCCTCAATTGTATACAGGAGACAAAGGGAAGCCTTTCTTTCCTTCTACTGGCTGAGACTCCTCCCTGAAAGGCGGCAGGGAGGGAAGGGAGAGATTGCTTTGCTCAGCTGTCTCAATTGCTTGGCAGAAATACCAGGCACCTTTAAGACCAACAAAGTTTGTTCAAGGTATGAGCTTTTGCGTCCCTTGCTACAGTGTGTGTGTATTCTGTTGGGCTATTTATGCTGTGTGTGTATTGTTAGGCTCCTCATACCAGGGCTCTCCTGGGTGCAACTGTGTTCCCTCTCCCTTTTCACTCTGTTCATGCCCTCATGATCCAGTCTTTCTCAGTAATAAAGCAATGTGAACTGTTTTCGAGGAGGAATAACAACAAGCCAGTGAGGTGGAATAGGCTGAGATTGTGTGTGTCCAGAACAAGTTCACCCAGCACATTTCCTTCGTAGGAAGTTGTAGTTATTTCTCTGGGAAAGACTATAGTTTTGTAGACAAACAAACAGCCCTCAGTCGGTGTCAGGATGCTTTCTCATGTTCTTGACCAGAAATGAAGCAACTTATGTACAAAAGCTCGCAATGCCCAGCCATTTAATGTTTTCTCTTGAACATCGAGCATGAGATTTCTATAATGAATATCAATACATCAAAAGTAGGTTTGGAGCTTACAGATACCTGAACAGCATACTCAGGATTGCTTCAGCACAGACATTTTGATGCAATACTTCAGAGCAAGAGGTGTCGGTTATCAGAGACTGTTAAATAGACAAATCATTGCAAGAGTGCTAGTGTTTTAAGCATGTTTTATTTAAAGTTTAAGAAATCTTTAACTGTGTTTGTCTATGTCCTTTATAAAGTTTATATCTCTGCTACCTGGCATTACATTGTATGACACACATGGCCCGGCCCAATGAGGTCTCATTTATGTCAGATCCAGCCCTCATAACAAATGAGTTCGACACCCCTATTCTATACAAAGCTCAAACATAAACAAGAAAACAATCATGACCAGCACCCAAAGCAGCTATTCACAATACACCAACTAGTTCACAGGTCAGAAATGATCCAGCAGCAGCTCCCACAGAACTATGTTGCAAGTCAAAACTGCAATTTTAAAAGGATGGTCTACCCAGTCCACAAAGGGCTGCACTGGTTCAAAGCCCTTTGGAGTAAACAGGACTAGCAGCAGAACATTTTACATAAAGCTTACCTTGAACCAGCACTGAAGCTCTGCCAAAATTCTCCCCAAATTCTGCACACAAGCCTTGTTATATGAGCATTTGTCTTCATGTTTGAAGCAGAAGTGCACACTCTTATTTCAGTTTTAAAACGCAGCTAATTTTACTTGATCTCAGCTAATTTTACTTGATCTCAACGCACATTAGGACAGCAAAACTATAGCAAGCAAACTTTAAAACAAAACAAGAGAGTTAAATCCTGAACAAACAAACCACTCAAGACTATGGCAACATTACACATGAACAAACCTACAGCAGAGGTTTTCAAAGTAAGTCCCATGGAACCTCAAGGCTCCTCAGAAGGTTCTCAGAGGTTCCTCAGTGAGAAGGATCATGAATAGCAAATCAGTTTCCTCAAAAGGCATCACAGATCTTTCCCTGCAGTGGCCTCATCCAGCAGCCACAGAAGAGTCCTAAGTATGTTCTAGGTCAAGACAAGCTCTGGGTTTACATGGAGCAATGAAGAGGCCCAACTGATCTGGAAAGTACCTTGAATGAACTGAGTGTGGCCACCATGCTCCAGAATCATCTGCAACCATCTGCTTGGATTCCACAGCATCATTATGGATATAGGGTCCAAGGTACCAAGTTTGAAACCAGCTGTTGTACAGGACGGAGAAGTTGCTGCGTCTGGCATCAAAGAAGGCTGCTCAAAGCAGCTCAGCAATGAGCAAGGTTATTCCTTGGCTTCTGCAATGTTTATTTAAAGTTCTTTTGGATAAACCAGAGATCTGTATCAGCCAGATATTTCTAACAGGAAGCAGGACCTCATGCTCAAGCAGAATTAACAGAGCTCCCAACGGAGAAAACCTGAGAAATTAAATGCTATTTTTAAAAAAGCCCTTGAGCCTTCTTGGTCACAAACACACTGACGATTGCAAAGGCACGGCCAGCTCCTGTGGCTGCATCTGTGAGGCTTTGTCCCCACCGATACTCATCAGCAATTATCTTTTGCCAAACTGAAGATTTTTTTTTTTAAATCATAACAGAGAGCACCTTTTGGATTCACTTTTGTTGTCATTAACAGAACTGTGATCCTCTAACAACCTCCATTTTGTCAGCAGACACTGAGTCATCATTTAAGTTTGCACATGCTGCAAGGTATCAAAGTTAGTTTTAGTACTTCCTTTTCAAAAAGAAGAAAAAGAGGTCATTTTTCACTTAATTAATTACCAGAGCATGCAATCTTGTAACAGCGAGGCTACCTGTTTTCACTTAGTGAAGAAAAAAGTACCACGGGACTCCATGAGACTTGCTTCAACAAAAACATTCATGGGATTGCAATATAAAGGGAACTGAAATTAAAGTTCTCAGCTCCTGGGGTATCCCTCTCAGAACCAAGGTTTGTGAAGTTTGAAACACATGCACATGACTTCATAAGCTTCCTTTGTATTGACACCAGACTGACCTGGGAAACTGCTTGCTAGATGGGCCTCTCTCACATCAAAGGGCTGAGCTTAACCTTAAAATCAAGCAGCCAAGCTTGGGCTGTATAACTTCCCGGGAGAGCTGCAAAAGGGAAAGATGTAATGCTTCCCCCTCCCCCCCAAATCCCCAAACACAGAAAGCAAGAAAGGCAGGCAGAAGGGTTCGTTCCACGTTTCTCTCTGGTTATCTTTTCTATAGGAAAACAATATTTTCCTACCCACCCCACTCCCACAGCATCCACAGCTAGCCAGTCCCAAGATATTTTGCTACTCCAAGTTAGCTACATAATACAACCCAAGAGATGCACTTCAGGTAGCCTTTTAGTGGTGCAGAATGACAGGACACAACTCCGTCTCATGACACTCAACCAACTGCAGAAGAGGCCCAGTCTGCAGCATCATACGACCCCAAGAGCTGTGCTCCAGCATCCTTCAGAACAATGTAACAGATCCCAGGTACACCTCCCCTCATGTTCCAGTGCTCCCTTAAACTTACTGACAGCCCATGTGGTGCAGTGGTAAGGTGTCAAATTAAGACCTGGGAGACCCAGGTTCAAGTCCCCACTCTGCTAAGCAGTTTATTGGGTAACCCTTGGCAAGTCACTCTATGTCAGCCTAGCCTACCCCACAGTGTTGTGGAGAGACTAAACAGAGAAGGGACAGAGTGCCATATACCACCCTGAGCTCCTTGATGAAAGTGCAAAATAAAATGCATTAAATACGTAAATAAAAATACCTTATACCCAAAAAAGCCACCTTGGATAATGCACTCAAGCTGGCCCAGAAAGGAGTGGTAGGGAAATTACTAAGAGGCCTCTCAAGCTATGCTGGAAGCCCTTTGGGAAGGGTCCAAGATTGTTCTGGGCTTCACCTTGAGAAATAAGAGAGAAGCAGATGGAGCAGCAAAAGAGCCATCCAGTTCACTGAATCATATGTCAGACAGCACCTTGCACTGCTCTTACAGTGGCATTTTTTAAAATACCCCCCTCCCATAACAATACTTGAATGCTACTTTTTCCCATTCCAAATCTGTTTGGCAGTTTTTGTATGCATCCTGGCCATACAAACAGTTGTTGAAACCTAACCTTTCATTTATTAGGCATTACTTTTAAAGGCGTAGCCTCCCCATCCCAGAGATTTAAGGCAGGGAATTCACGCCTTCCTCTGCACTTA
Organism: Gekko japonicus; assembly: GCF_001447785.1. Classification (NCBI taxonomy): domain Eukaryota; kingdom Metazoa; phylum Chordata; class Lepidosauria; order Squamata; family Gekkonidae; genus Gekko; species Gekko japonicus. Next base: position 907,382 of record NW_015172553.1, on the reverse strand, counting down.
AACTCTGCTTGTAACTACAGGGAACAAAAAGACTAGACTAGCTGTGACTTGATCAAGGCACCTTAGCAGGCTCACTGCTCTGCTGGGATTGGAAGTCACATCTTGCATAAATGGTCACTGCAAATATTTCCAGTGCAGCAAAACAATAACACTTAGCTCTTTATATGGTGGATCAAAACATGCAAAGACCCCCATAGATATTATCTCAGTAATCCGCCCAACAACCCTGTAAAGCAGGCCAAAAGCATCATCTCCACACTACTGATGGGAGTTGATGCCGAACTTAGTGTGGACACCTGATTGGCATAGCTCACTGCAGCCCAGAACTCATGCAATCCGGGGGCCTCAGCCTCCCCAGCAGCCAGGATTACAGGCGCGATCCAGGTGCGACAGAGTCAAGAATGCAGCCAGCTAGCCCTCACCTGGATAGCCCAGGCAAGCCCAATCTTGTCAGATCTCGGAAGCTAAGCAGGGCCAACCCTGGCAAATACTTGAATGGGAGACCTCCAAGGAATACCAGGGCCAGGAGGCAGAGGCAGGCTATATCAAGCCACTTCTCTGAATGTCCTCTCCATGCCCCAGTAGGCATCGCCAGAAGTCAGCATGACTTTATTTATTTAACTTGTATCCCGCCCTACCTCACGAATGGGCTCAGGGAGGCTTGCAACACAATAAAAACAATAAAACCAAGATATAAAAACAGTTAAACAATTAAATGATTAAAACAAGATGGCATTAAACACAAGTAATCCAATGTCTCCTGTGATATTTTATCAGGTGATGGCAGATGGCCTGATTTATAACAGTTTTTGATCTAATGGTGGGAGGCGGTGTTCCCTCTAAACTGAGTTAGTGTGAGGTAGCTCAGTTTTTTAGCCTCCGGCTCACACACTTTTGTCTTAGCTCAGGAAGGACGGCTCCAGGGCAAACTAATTTATGCAATAGCCAAATTGCTCGCTCACAACTTTAATGCCAGTAGCTCACAAAGCAGAATTTTTGCTCACAAGACTCCACTGCTGAGAGGGCACATTGGTAAAATATAGTGCCCCATAGATAATAAACAGTGTCCAGGGGTCACTGGGCAGGTACCAAAAGACAGGGGAAGCTGAGATGGTTTAATGACCGCGGCCTCACCCAAAGGCCAGGTGGAACAGTTCTGTTTTACAGCCCTGCTTCCAGGCATGAGTACGTACACGCACAAAAAATACAAGAATACAGCCAGCTAGTGAGGCTCATGGAAGAGGCAAGTTTCTAACTCGGGACAACCTACAGACGTTTGCATAAGTGAGAGGGGTTTCCAATCACAGTATTAGTGATTGGATAAGAGCCATCAGAATTTTTCCTAATCTCTCTCACACTATACCATTTCCACACACTTGGGATTAGACACAGTTCAGATGCACTTGTACAGTTGCATGGGTTTGCTGTAAGGGTTCAGGAGGCAAAACATCAAGCTGCACCAGTAAGCACTGGCAGCAGAGAGTACAACCATTAGTCTGAGGTAAACCACATCTGAATGCGTGCATGCTTACTCAGAAGTAAGTCCTACTGTATTTAATGAAGCCTAGCCTCAAGTAAGCAAGCGCAAGTTCAGACCTTGGAGATGCATTTTTGCCCTTTAGTGAACAATGCAAATGGAATTCGGAGTTGTTTATTTAGGGTGATTTTCAAGAAGCATTTAAGGGAAGGCCAGATTAGAAACCGGACTTGTGCAGAACTTGTGTGGAGCAAACCTCTGTAGATGTGTGTATTAGTTAGAAAATGTACTGCTCAGTGTACTCAGTGTACTGCTGAATGTTCAGCTACAGATGCGAGCCTTCTTGGGAGCCGATTCAGAAAACAACAACAACTGCTGCTCTAGCCCTCCAAGTCACAAGCCAAGTCTTGAAAAACACAGAAATAAACTGATTATACGATAAACATTTTAAACATTTCAGTCAAGATCCAGAGGGGTAGCCGTGCTAGCAAGCTGCAGCAAGAATCGATTTAGTTTCAAGCGGTCTTAGTTGCACGTTGCATATACAGGCTAAAAGATGGGACATTTGACAGTCCTATTTAGAAAAGAGAAAGAGGGAGACGCGCTCGTCTGCACGCAGCCACTCTGAGACACGGCTATTTTGGAAACTGCTGGTAGCGCTCTGAAAGCCCTGCATCCGTTATAACAAGTATTCCCCGTGTGGTGGTGGTGGTGGCACAGTCTCCTCAGGGTAAGACCAGCCTTTCAACAATACGAACTGCTCCCCCTTCCATTCTCCGTTCTTCTTCTACAATGAAATCCCCGTCACAGAACATCCCCGTCCCGTGCAAACTCCGCAAGCCACCCCCAACGTCCCCGGTCAGTCGTTGCCGCCTTGCATTCGCACTCGCAACCTTTTCCTTCGGGCACACCTCCCTCCTGCCAGCCAGCCTCGCTACCTTTTCCTCGGAGTCAAGCTGTCCATCAGCATCCCGGCCGAGCCTCTGCCTCAGCTCAGACATTTTGGGGGGCCCAGCAACAGGCGCGGATGCTGTCACAGCCGCACCTTCAGCCCGTTCACCGCGCAGCAACCAAACGGCGGCACCAGCAGCGACAGCGCGAGTCGCCCAACAATCTCGCCAGGCCCGGGAATCGAGGCGGGCCCAAAGGGCGCCAGTCCAATAGGAGACCAGGAACTGTGGAGTGGGCGGGGCTCTCACTTTCGTGTGCTGCAACCTTCGCCCTGAGTGATGGCGACGTTCTCCAAGCACCGCTTCCACCACAGGTTGCCCGGATGCGGGTCACCCTCTGCTTTCTGATTGGCTTGGGTTTATGCTTTGGTTGCTACGACTTAGAGGCATCATCGCCCCCCTGAGAGCGGAAATTACTTGGGTTATTGGCAGCCACTCCTTTCTTTAAAAGCCTAGAACGGGTAACACTCTGGCGGGGCGATCTCACACTAGGAACTGGGCCTCGGTAACCTTTAAGAGTGGACTCCTCGGCCGGGAAAGCAGTGGCACCACCTCCATATAGGGGGTGATGGCAGTGGTCGCGTCTGAGATGATTCTTTATTATGCCAGTCTTGCAATACTAACTGCCTGTGGCCAAGCCCACACTCACCATATCCTGTATACATATGTGCCCCGCATAGGCCTAGCTCACACTTGAGGAAAAATGGTTTTCCTCTGGACACCCTGGGCTGCATTCATCACTTCTCTCAGAATAAACAACGGAATAAAATGGGACTTTCTTCTAAGTAGACCTGTTTAGGATTGCACCATGTGTATTCATACACACACAAGCTACACAAAGAACAATTGTTTTGTGCGCATAACCACCATGTGTATTAGTTAGCCCTATTTAAATCTGTGTCAAAATGTATCATTATTTAGGATGCCAGAAAACTAATTGTCCAGCTCTTTCTAACATGGCTGGAACTGATGTTGTTAGGTAGGCCTAAATTGGCATAGGATCAAGTTCTATGCACACTTTCTTGGGAATAATTTTCAAGGAAGGCCATGGAACTTACTCTGTGAAGAAACATGAGGCTCTTGCTTATTATTTCACTGATTTATAATAGTACTACATATAGCCCCTTTCAGAATTTAACATAGCATTGCTCTTTTTCACCCAACACAATGTGTTCACTTACCACCCTCCTTGCAAATAATCCCTTCCTGCTTGTAAAAATTAGTTGTGCAGGGTATAGCTGACAAGGGTTGTGACAGGGTATAGCATGACCCCCCAGCATGTTCTGTCCTCACTGCAAACAAACAAGGGACCTCTGCATAGGGGGAAGCCTGGTAGGTTCAGGCTGTAATTGTAAGCATATTATCAGGGGACAAGTTCCAAGGAACTCACTGAGAATTTCTTCTGACTGTACATGCTTACAATTGTGCTGCCAGGTAAGTCTGTTTTGTGTGCATGTATTTCAAAAAAGGAAACCACTGACAAATTACCCATCACTAGCTTGCAATAGATGGCTAAAAGGAGGGGCACATACAAATGCAACTAAAGCTTAAAAATAATTTGCACCAGTAGTCTGCAATTTCTCAGAGTAACTCTGGGATTTTCCAGAAACTCTGCAGGGGTTCATTAATTGAGATTACTAATGTTGCCTATACTAGTACTGTTCCTGTGCATGGTACAGCCCCATTAGAGGATGCGGTGTCTTCCAGGTTGCACTGTCAGTTCATAGGAGGCCTGAGAATCCAGGACAGTGTGCCGTGGAATCTCAATGCACATAGTAGAGTACACCCCATAGTGTAATCTAAAGCAGAGTTCTCCTGTTCTGTTAACATGGATTTTCTGGAAGCGGAATTTTTAAAAAATTGTATATATGGTTTTGTTATACAGCTGTGCTGGTACATGATAGTACACATGTTGACATTCTCCTCTGTACATTGATTACAGGCACAGAGGTCCTGATAAGTAATTGTATGTTGTAGGGGGCTTTTAATTGTAATTATAAGCAGGGGTCATTTTGTAGAAAAAGAGCTGCAGGAGCTCATTAGCATAACATTAGCATATGCCACACCCCCTGACATCACCGGAAGTGTGCACCAGCCTCTCACACAGGCAGAAACACCTGGGATCCATTCTTTCCCCCCTCTCCCTTCCATTCGCCTCCAAGTCGGGCGAAGGAAAAGGGGAGGGGGAGGATCTCAGGTGCTTCTGCCTGACAGTGGTGCTGGCGTGCCCACAGCCAGCCTGGGTGAATTATAGAATCATAGACTCATAGAGTGGGAAGGGACCTCCAGGGTCATCTAGTCCAACCCCCTGCACAATGCAGGAAATTCACCAATACCCCCCACACACCCCAGTGACCCCTGTTCCACGCCCAGAATATAATAAAAAAAACCTCCAGGATCACTGGGGGCCAAAATGGCCTGGAGA
>NW_015172553.1:891985-902181 GCF_001447785.1 Gekko japonicus | reverse complement strand
GCCCCGTCGCAGCCGGGCAGGAGAGGTAACTTTTTTTCCCACCATAGAAAACAATGGAGGGGATGGAGGCAACCTGTTTGGTGGCCCATAGAATTGGACCCCCTGGTTCAATGTTCCTGAAACATGGCGGGTATCTTGGGGAGAAGCTCCAGCAGCTACCCTGCGAGTTTGGAGCCTCTCCCTCAAACCCTCTCTCCTCCAGCCCCCAGAATATACCCTATGTTTTCACCATTTACTTCAATGGCCCATAGGATAGAATGGGGCTGAAATTGACATTTGGCTGGCCCTTTTTCAGGCTGGGCATTCTAGCGGGAAGCCTGAAAAAGGAGGGGGGGCGGGGGGGCCCGCGGCTCTGCAGGCCGTTTTTCAGGCCCAGCGCTCCTAACCCTAACCAATACTCCCTCTAAGCTGTGGAGTCTTGTGAGCAAAAATTCTTTGTGAGCTGCTGGCATTAAAGTTGTGAGCGAGCGATTTGGCTGCTGCATAAATCAGTTTGCTCTGGAGCCCTCCTTCCTGAGCGCAGACAAAAATGTGTGAGCCAAACTGTGAGCTAGCTCACACTAACTCAGCTTAGCGGGAACACTGACCCTAACCCCAGGGCTCAGGGAGGCAAGGAAACATTCCCCCCTCCAGGCGCCGCAGCTGCCGCCGAGAATGGCAGCGGCCATAACTTTGTAAAGAGCCCCTTGCCGCTCGGACATCACGCGCGAGAGGTGGAATTTGCCCGTACGACTCCAAGGCCGCCACCCCAGGGCTTAGGGAGACAGGAGAACGTTTTACCCCGCCCCGTGGGCATCGCAGCTACATCCGAGAGCGGTGGCGGCCATAACTTTTTAAAGAGCCCCTATCGAGAGCTGGGGGAGCCAGAATAACCTCTCTGACATTGACAGTTAAAGGATCAGGAAGCAGGTGATGTGCTTCTTCATGCTAAAGCAGATGTTCTACCACTGAGCCACTTGTATTACTATCTGCTTCTCTGGTAACACGGACGTTCTGGAAAATAGCTTGCTCCTTTCTCTGCTCTTGCAAGTTAACCCTTCACCTGGAGAAGAGCCTTGGTAGCATAATAGACAAGAGACTTTCTTTTGAATCTTGCCTGTGTCATGCACACACTATGCACCAGCTCCTGCCATATCTGGTGTACAGCAATAATAGTAATTCTAATATACCTTGAAGGGTTGTTGTAAGGATTACAAGATAATGTATGTGAAATGCTTAGAATACTCTAAAGCGCGACATAAGTGATACTTATTAGCAGGGACTAGAACCAGGAAACCGCGAATCAGCTCCTGAGATCTAGTAATTCCGGCAAAATCCTTCAGACCATGCACACGAAAGTTTATGCCCAGAATTAAACGTGTCGGTCGTAAAGATGCCACTGGACTCAAACTATGATTTAAACCGGTATAGAAACTTCCACGAAACGCACTTTTCTAAGCCGCCTATGAGCCATACAACAAAGAGGGCATGCCCGGACAAGCTCAGAGATAGCCAGCAAAGTATACACTCTTCCGGGGTTTGCAGCACGTGTCGAGCGTCCTTAGTTAAAGCTTCTTCCAGCATTCACTCACCAGGCCGGGGAGGGGAAAACAGAGAACACAGAGAACTTTCCTTAATCATGATTGGTTCCTTCGAGGCACAAGGAGACCCGGAAGCAATAATACTGAGCGGCGATTGGTTCACCGTTTTCTGACGTGATGCAGGACGAGAGCCCAGCTTGTTCGAAGGGTTTTAGCGGGAGAAATCTATGACATCTACTTGTGGGCGGGACCCCGAGCCGCTCACTGAAACGTCCCCTCCTTTGTGACAGCCAGCGATTGGTTCTTGAAGGAGCGAAGGGTGGAGCTAAAAGGGACGGGGGCGGAGATCTGGAGCGAGGGCAAATATAAGGGCCGTTTTTCGCGCGTCGCTGCCACTTTTTCTGCGTGAATTGATCGCTGGGTTTCTTTTTTGGCGTTGGTGTAAAGTTCACTTCCGTGCTTCTCTGCCCTGTTCTTGCGAAGATGTTCGAGGCTAGGCTCATCCAAGGTTCAGTTCTGAAGAAGGTCCTGGAGGCCCTCAAGGACCTCATCACCGAAGCCTGCTGGGACTTGGGCTCCAGCGGCATCAGCCTGCAGAGCATGGACTCCTCGCACGTCTCGCTCGTGCAGCTGACGCTGCGCTCGGAGGGCTTCGATACCTACCGCTGTGACCGGAATATTGCTATGGGGGTCAACCTCGTCAGGTACTACCGGGGAGGGGGGAACGGGGGCTGTGCGGTGAAACCGGGAGGGGGGGGAGAGAAATAAGGAATACGTAATGTGAGGCGGTTGTCATGGCACTATGGCGGGAATTCTCTTCCCCGGTGGGCGAGCCAAAAGTATTCGCGCCGGTCGCCTTTGTGACGTCCGAAAAAGCGTCTGGCTCTTTATGACGCTTTGGCGGGAAGAGGAGGCTCGAAGAGGCGTGGAGATCCTCTCTGCCTGTCAAGGCTCTTGGCGCGCGCTCCCTATCCAGCAAGCTGATTGGCTAGTCTGTTTCCCCCGTCCTTCTCTTGCTAATGCTATTGGTCGATACTGACTCTTGTCGATGCAGTTTGCCTCGAATATGGAAGGCTGCAAGCCCCCCCCTCCTCTCCTCAGTCGCGAGTTCTAAATCACGGTGGGAGCAGGCTTGGCAGTGCTTTCTAAACCTTTTCTGCTGCAGGCCTAAAGCAGGGCAAATGGTCCACTGACGTTTCTTCCCCCCTTGTTAAATACCTGAAAAGTATTAAGCAACAGAAAACTTTAGACAGTTGGTTTGTTTTTGCTGCAGTATACGGATTAGAATATTTCTGTGGTTCAAAAGAATTGCAGGTGGGGAAACTACGTTTTGGAAAATAACCTGGTGCAGAAAGTTGTTCCTTGTGATGGGATGTAGAGTCTCGTTTTGGTCTGGCTGCTCTGCTGAGTAGCGCTTGCACCACTAAAGGGACTGTGTCAGAAGGTGCTTCTCCATGTAACCATTTTCTGTCGTTGTCAACTCCCTTTCACAGAAAAAGAAATCCTGGTTGCTCATTTTCCCATTATTTGCAGTCTGTGATGTACCCTGTGCCTCAGGCTAGTCTGTTTCCCCTGTCCTTCTCTTGCTAATGCTATTGGTCGAAACTGACTCTTGTCGATGCAGTAAACCATCATAATTCAGGAGCACCAAGAAAAATAAGATTGGACAACAGGATCAAAATTTACAAGAAAGCTTTACTAATGGGCAATAAAATCAGAATAAATAGAGCAATATAGGTATATACAGGTGGTAGATAAAGACACTAAACCGTTCAGCCATATTTATAATAGAGGAAAGATGCAAATACAGCTAGTGTACACATCTTCTCCTTGCACTTAAAAGTCAGTGGGCTTGGTGCCAGGGGGAGTTGCTTAGAGGAAAGATATTTCATATTTAGGTTGCTACCAGTCAGGAAGTGCTGCTTCTGATACCTCTAAAAATTAATAATGGTGGTGCAGGATCTGCATTTATTCACCAAATACTTATCTGGCATTGTACTAGTATGCAGTGCCTCATGAAATGAACCTAACATTTTTTTCTTTCCTTTCCTAGTATGTCCAAAATTCTGAAGTGTGCGGGTAATGATGACCTAATCACTCTGAGAGCAGAAGACAATGCAGATACACTAGTTCTGGTTTTTGAGACACCAAGTAAGTACAGTTTGAAATATCCTTAGTGAAGCTGTTAGCCCTCTTTGTGGTTGCCAGAATTATTAGTCCTCGTCCAAGAGTAATCAGGTTACTCTGGGCAAAATGTGTTAACAGACAAGGCTGGACACTCCTTTCCCACAATTGCTAGAGTTGCCAAATACCTGCTTGTGCCTTTTTTGCTAGAGTAAAATAGTTTCATTTTGCAGAAATGGACCTTGGAACAAAGTGCCTATATGCATATCTTGTGAGCTATTACTCAAGTTGAGATCTAGTGATACTCTAATGATAACCTGGATGTATCTACAGTAAAAATGCAGCCAATTTAGATGAAGAACTTTGAAGGCTGAAACTGTTGTATGAGTACTAAGGGTTGTATTTTCTGTGTGCACTTAGGTACTGTGATAGTACACACATAGGCCAGTGAAAAATATTTGGGCTGGAAACTATTCATATTTTCTAATTCTGAAGCTTAGTGCTTGGTTGGGAAATCAGTCATGTAATATATTTGATTGACTTGTTCATTTTGCTTCTTTAGATCAGGAGAAAGTTTCAGACTATGAAATGAAATTAATGGATTTGGATGTTGAACAGCTTGGAATTCCTGTAAGTAGTTCACTTTCAGAATTAACTGAGCTAAATATGTTTAAAGTGTAGGTTTGCAGTCATAAGCTTTTGAAGCCAAGTTAGAAGAGACTTGTAAGCAACATTAAGGCGGAATGAGATAAGAATTCTTCAGAAAGCAAAAATTGATATGTCTCAGCTACCCACAGGAATTTGGGCTTGGGCATTCATGTGCTTAACAGATCACATATATGCATTCAGCTCATGCAAGATGATTACGGCCATTTGCGCAGGGTCTGTAAAATGGAGCTGTTCCACCAGGCTTTTGGTTGAGGTGGCAGACGTTCAACCATTTTGGCTTCCCCTGTTTATGGCCCCTTTCCCAGTGCCCGCTGTCAGATATTATTACTGGGCACTGGAGTACCTATATTTACCTGATATGAGACATGGGGTTTGATGCTATTGTCTATTGTGCCATCAACTGTTTTATTGGTTTTACTGTTTTATTGTTTTATAGACTGTATGCTGTAAGCTGCCCTGAGCCGACTTGTGGGATAGGGTTGGGGTATAAATTGAAATAATAATAATATGCAGAACTGCTTCACTTATCCTGTTCCAGTCTTGAAGCAACTTACATTCCATGATTAATCATACAATTTAATAAAGTGAAAAACACTAGTTGATTATATAAAGGATGCTAAACTTCTGTTTGCTTGTTACAGGAACAAGAATACAGCTGTGTGGTGAAAATGCCCTCTGCTGAATTTGCACGTATCTGCAGAGATCTTAGTCACATTGGAGAGTCTGTCATAATCTCTTGTGCAAAGGGTGGTGTTAAATTCTCTGCTACTGGAGAGCTAGGAAGTGGAAACATCAAACTGTCACAAACCAGTGATGTGGATAAAGAGGAGGAAGCTGTAAGTTATCAAGTTAAACTTGGGGTTATTTCTATACTTTCGCTGTATCAATATTTTGCATACAATCTTCATGTGGAATAGTTTTCTCCCTTGTGGGTACAGCATAACCCAAGTTGAATTGTATCTTATGTAAATACTTGCTTTGGGTTTTTAGAATGGCATGCTAAGAGTGCAGAAGTTGAATTGTATCTTATGTAAATGCTTGCTTTGGGTTTTTAGAATGGCATGCTGCACAATATTTAATTTTATCCTGATTTGTTACAGGTTACAATAGAGATGAATAAGCCGGTCCAGCTGACTTTCGCTTTGAAGTACTTGAACTTCTTTACCAAAGCCACACCATTGTCTCCTACAGTAACACTCAGTATGTCTGCAGATGTTCCACTAGGTAAGTTGACTCATCAGGAAATACTGACTGCAAACTGCATTGACTGTCTTGGTTTTAAACTCTTAGGTTTTACATTATGAATTTCGTTGGATTTTGTCTTCTACAGTTGTGGAGTACAAGATAGCAGACATGGGACACTTGAAATACTATTTAGCTCCAAAGATTGAAGACCAAGAAGAATCTTAAGAACTGGAAAAAACGGAACGTGAGAAATGACCTGTGCTGGAAGCCGGCAGCCATTCAGTTTTTTTTCATTCCTGGTGCATCGAGCTATCAGATATGTATGTCTTAGGCACCACTGTAGATATTTCTATGTAAATATTTCTTCTACTTGTCATGCAAATGCCATTTCTAAAATACATTCTCCTTTTTTCTACCTAGCTTATATCCAGTTTTTTTAGATCTTGTTTTTATTACTAAACCTTTACTATGTTTCTCAAGAATGGTGATACAATATTTAAAACATGAATGGCAGTCTCTTTAAAGTTGAGATGTTGATGAGTCCCAAAATAATAATGTTAAGAGAAATCTGTTTTTAATGGTTTGTTTTGAAGCTGGAGGTCTCTGACAAATGAACACATGTCAATAAAGAATAAATATTCAATTTCTTACTTTGTCTCAGCAATGGTTGTGATTCTGTGAGCCTTTGCTGCTCAGATAACAAAGATTATAGGCTCTGTCTTTTCAAGTGGTGTTTTTATTAAATATTTACATCATTAGAGTTCTTACACTAAACGTTCAGCCACAAGTATATACAACTGACAGGGTGGGACCATAAGGAATTTTCAGTAAAAGTAGCAGTTGGTAACAAAAGGGCCTTTTCTACTGCAAGATAAAATAGACTTCTGTAATTTCACTGAACAGAGTAAACTTGGCAAGTCAGACAATATAAAATCCTAATTTATTTTTAAGAAAATCAAGCAGTGAGTAGTAGCTGTAACTTGAACTTGTGCTATTCATATAATCTTTGTAGCACAACACTGCAATGTAAGGAATGTATTTTGCAGGTAGTGCATTGTGACCATCTGCTAACTGACCCGAAAAGTGGTTGTCAAAGATTCGAACTCTGAAGAAATCTGGACACTGCCGAGAAGCCAAAATAAAACCTGAACATTTAAGATCTAAGGCTTTGCTTTGTAACCTGAAGCAACCACTCTGGTTCTCTCCATCCTGAATAACAATCTCATCTGCAAATAGGACCACTGCTTACAACCAAAGCGTGAAGTTTACCATGTGGTCAAAATGCCTGTCACACATCCCTCGCTTGACACCCCATACAAAAATCTTCCACTACCACAGCACTCTGCAAGTCAGTTTTTTTTAGGAACTCTTAGCCTGAATCCCATCATCAGGAGAGCTTTTCACCATGGCAGTGCAAAGCCTCTAGAAGGTTCCTTGAAGGGCTTGACTACATTCTCTCTGCATCTCCAGGTCAGTAACCTAGCTTCAAGACTGCAGTCTCTCTGAGCCTGGAGTGCATTGCATCAAGCACAGACAGCCACTTCTGCCTGAGAGGCAGGCAGTTGTATGTCACACTAAATATAACCCCAGCCCATCTTGTAGGCAGTATGGGATGTTTTACAAAATGAAGAAGAGATTGGATTTATACCCTGCCCTTCACTCGGCGTCTCAGAGCAGTTTACAAACTCCCTTCCCTTCCCCACAACAGTCACCCTGTGAGGTAGGTGGGGCTGAGAGCTCCTTCCAGAACTGTCCTTGAGAGAGCAGCTATGACAAAACTATGGCTTGCCCAAGGTCATCCAGCAGCTGCAAGTGAAGGATGGGAATCAAACCCGGTTCTCCCAGATTAGAGTCTGCATTTAACCACTATACCAGACTGGCTCCTGAAGAATCTGCCATTAAAGCAACAGACTGCAAGCAGCTCTATATCATCTCCCTCCCCTTGCAAAAAAGTAATATATTAGGATAAACAAATAGGTGCAAAGTTTTGAATTCTGTAGATACATGGTACTGGAAAAAATTGCAAGTAAATTGTTTCAAGGCATGCTGGCGAAGCCTAGGGTCTGTTGTAGTCTTAAAATGAGATATACTGTAGTTTAAATTGGAGTAGAGCAGGGATCTTCAGACCATGGGTTATGGGGGGGGCCTGCTTCCCTTAGCTGCTTTTGGATGGGCTTGCTTCTAGTATAAAGAAGCACAGAACACTTGCTTCTAGTGTTCACATGTACATAGACCATGGGTGCTTTGTCTCCTGTGGGGCTGTCTGCTTTGGGCAAGGAAGTACTTGGAGATTTGGGGAGGAGAGGAATCTCAACAGGGAATGATGCCATAGCGTCCACCCTTCACAGCAGTCATATTCTCCAGGAGAACTGATCTCTCTCATTTAGAGATCAGTTGCAATAATGGGAGATCACCAGGCCCCACCTGGGGGTTGGCAACCCTAGTCTGCTTCCACAGGAGGACAGTAAAGCAAGTGGCAGGGAGGATTCCTTTTTACCACAGGCAGGTTCAGAACGTTTTGGATCCCTGGCCTGGTTTAATCCCCCTCCATCGCTTCTTTAATGCTCTGTATCTACTTGTGTCATGGCAGGCTCATCCTCTTCCTGTCATGTGCTTGTATTTCAGTGGGTTGTTAGAACCTTTCCAGAAAAGCTGAAGACAACTGCATTAGAAGGTGTTGATCTAAAGTACTCATTGTACGACAACCAGGTAGAGCTCAGATATGATCAAAACTAAAATATATATGAATCAACATCTTCTAGCAGTCCCTGGCCCCAGGGACATCGGACTAGCCTCGGCCAGGGTGGAATGAGCTCCCATACGAGATCAGGGCCCTGCGGGATCGATTACAGTTCTGCAGGGCCTGCAAAATGCAGCTCTTCCACCAGGCCTTTGGTTGAGGCGATGGACATCCCTTTCCTCTCCATCTCCCCTCCAGCAGCCTGGATCTTAACATCGGTACTACTGGATTGACATCGGTGGCCTGGATCTTAATATCAGTATTGCTGATCAGAACTAGCTTGTTGCTCAGTATTTTATTGTTTTACTGTTTTATTTTAAGTATTGTTTCAATGGTATTTTATTGAGACTGTTGTGAACTGCCCTGAGCCCGCCTGTGGGGAGGGCAGTATATAAATCAAACAAACAAATTAGCAAAAAAGTAAAGACGGCAAACCAGCAGCTGTAATAAAATCAAAGTAAAAATCTCAAGGCATTAAGTTTATTCAGTTCAGCTGCTGAATTTCAGAGGATAGCTGTGTTGGTCTCTAATAGAACAGCTAAACTAAAGTCCAGTGGCACTGAGAGACCAAAGATTTGGAGGGTATATGTTTTTGAGAGTCTTGAAAGCTTATACTCATTCTCTAAGGTGCTACTGGACCCAAATTTAGCTGTTCTATTAGCTCAGCTACACAGCACGTGATTTGCTTGCACATGATTCCAATTCCACCCTTTCCGGTTTCGGGATCTATCCTGGGGGAAATTATGAGAGTTTCTTAGGTTGATTCATATGATGATCTGGAGGGCTGTAGCCATTCACACTTGGTTAAGAGTGATCCCTCTGATTTTACACTTGGTGAGATGTCCTGGGCAGAACAATGGAGCTTTGCTGAAGTGGATTTACCAAAACCACCAGACTGAGCATTGCATTGCAACTTGTGCAGTCAGTCTTAGGGTGCCTTGAAGACCAGCAGAGGTGTGTGCATAACAAAACGGATTGTGACAGCCTGGCCAATCCATCTGCTAATCAAGTCAGGGCAAGCCTATGTACAGTTCTGGTCACTGTATCTCAAAAAGGACATTGCAAATAATTAAAGAATTACAGTTGTTGAAGGAACAACTGAATGAAACTTTGAACCAAGAACTCTATTGGAATTTAAAGAAGTTACAGCAAAAATCTTTTGAAGGGGCAAACAAACCGGGAAAATACTTAGCTTGGCAACTTAAAGCTAGAAGAGAAAGAAGAATGATAACCAAAATAATAGAAGATGGAAAGGAATTCGTTGATCCTAATGGAATAAAGAGAAGTTTCTTCAAGTATTATGCTAAATTATTTCAAGCAACTAAAGCTGATCTTGAGAAGATTAAAACATATTTAGAGGAGATTCCACTATCGAAAATAAGCAGTGAATTTAAGGATTTATTAAATGGTCCGATTCAAAAAGAAGAAGTGATGAAGGCAATTGAAGAGATGAAGTTGGGGAAGGCGCCAGGGCCGGATGGCTTTACTGCAAAGTTTTATAAAAAAGTGAAAGAGGAGGTTGTCCCGGCCATGGAAGCTTTATCCAACGAAATAAGAGAGACTAAAAAGGTGCCGGATTCATGGAAAGAAGCTATTATTTCTTTGACACCAAAGGAGGGACAAGACTTAACTAATGTAAAGAACTACAGGCCAATATCTCTTTTGAACAATGATTATAAAATCTTTGCAAAAATTGCAGAAAGGGTGAAAAACTATCTACAAACAGTGATATCAGAAGACCAAGCTGGTTTTTTACCAAAAAGGCAGATCAGAGATAATGTAAGAATAGTAATGGATGCAATTGAATATTATGAAAAACACCCAGAAAAAGAAGTAGCTTTTCTGTTTGTTGATGCAGAGAAGGCATTTGACAATCTTAATTGGAACTTTATGCTTCAGATGATGGAGAAAATAGAGACGGGACAACAGTTTAGGAATTGTATTGAAGCTATCTACTC
>NW_015172553.1:874982-891242 GCF_001447785.1 Gekko japonicus | reverse complement strand
CTGGGATCCCAGGAACGTGAAGTCTGTCACTACTTCCACGACATGACCCCAAAGAAAATTGCAAATATGAACCAGAATATGTCAAATAAATGTTGGAAATGTAAGAACCATGAGGGCTTATTTTACCATATGTGGTGGACTTGCGAGAAAGCTGTAGACTTTGGGACAAAAGTCGACATTGAAATGCAAAAAATACTGAAATGCTCTTTCAAAAAAGCTCCGGAAATTCTGCTTTTGGGACTTAAAATGGAAGAAGTCAATACGACTAAAAAGACTTTACTCTGGTACTTAATAACAACAGCGAGAATGATTTATGCACAATGCTGGAAAACAGAGAAAGTACCAGAGATTGAAGACTGGATACAAAAAGTTCTGTTCATGGCTGAAATGGATAAAATCACAAAAAAGTTGAATAACAAAGAAGACGACGTGTTTTTTGAAGAATGGAGTGACTTTAAAATATATCTGGAAAAGAACTGGGATGTGAAACAAAATTTAATATGTTTAGATCAATATTAAGTCAAATGATGTTATCTTGAGATTGTAACGATAAGAAAATGATATAATGGATGAAGTATAGCAAGGTGGAGTTGGGGGGGAAGCATTGCGGGAAGCCATAGAGGGGTAGGGAGGAAACAGGAATGGGGTAAACAATGGAAAAGTATAAATGATTGAATGTCAAATGTCGATTTCCTATGAAAATAAAAACTTTGTTTATCAAAAAGGACATTGCAGAACTGGAAGAAGTACAGAAGAGGGCAACCAACCAAGGTGATCAGGGAGTTAGTGCACCTTCCCTATGAGGAATGGCTGAAGAGTCTGGGACTTTTCAGTTAAGAAAAGAGACAGCTAAGGTGGGACATGATAGAGGTCTACAAAATTATGAATGGGGTTAAGAGAGCTGACAAATAATTTTTTCTCCCTCTCCCAAAATACTAGAAGTCAAGGGCATCCAATGAAGCTGACGGGCAGCAGGTTCAGGATAGACAAAAGAAAAAAACTATTTTACACAGAACCAAGTTTGAGTCCAGTGGCACTTTTAAGACCAACAAAGTTTTGTTCACGGTATAAGCTTTTGTGTGTAGGCAGATATGTGCTTGCATACAACAGCTTATACCATGAATAAAACTTAGTTGGGCTTAAAGATGCCACTGGACTCAGCCTTTGTTCTACTGCTTCAGACCAACACGGTTAACCCATCTGAAACTACTTTACACAGAGAGTGGTTAAAATGTGGGATTTGCTGCCAAGTAATGTAGTAATCGCACAGGAATAAGAAGAGTCTGGGACTTTTCAGTTAAGAAAAGAGACAGCTAAGGTGGGACATGATAGAGGTCTACAAAATTATGAATGGGGTTAAGAGAGCTGACAAATAATTTTTTCTCCCTCTCCCAAAATACTAGAAGTCAAGGGCATCCAATGAAGCTGACGGGCAGCAGGTTCAGGATAGACAAAAGAAAAAAACTATTTTACACAGAACCAAGTTTGAGTCCAGTGGCACTTTTAAGACCAACAAAGTTTTGTTCACGGTATAAGCTTTTGTGTGTAGGCAGATATGTGCTTGCATACAACAGCTTATACCATGAATAAAACTTAGTTGGGCTTACAGATGCCACTGGACTCAGCCTTTGTTCTACTGCTTCAGACCAACACGGTTACCCCATCTGAAACTACTTTACACAGAGAGTGGTTAAAATGTGGGATTTGCTGCCAAGTAATGTAGTAATCGCACAGGAATAAACAGCTTTAAGAGGGGATGAGATAGACTTCCTCCGTGAATTCCAGTGGCTACTAGCCATGGTGACTAAGGGAAACCTTGACATTCAGAGGCACTAAACCTCTGAATCCCTGACCCAGGAGGCAGCATCAGGGGAAGACCTCGGTCTCTATACCCTGTTGTTGGCCGTCCAAAGGAATCACTGTGTGAGACAGGCAGCTGGACTAGATGGACTCTCTGACCTGATCCAGCAGGGCTCTTCTTATGTTCTTATGGCCTTGCCGTGCCTCAGCATCCAAAGGCTTGCAGAGCCATAAAGGAGCGCCCTCTGCCGGCACCATTCAGGAACAGCCGGGGCCCCGAGTCCGAGTTTCGGAATCGCCCGCTAACGCTTCGCCTTCTGAACAGAACGCAGTCGAAGGAGGAGTGAGCGCTCAGAGTCGTCATGCCCTGGAAGCGGAAAGAGCTTGCAAAGACCGTAAACTTCCTGGTTTGCAGTCGCTCGGCTGCAGGACGAGGGAGAGATGCTCGGCAAACAGTGATGGGCTTGATCTTCAGGTAGATTGCTGCGAGCCAAAGGGCGCTCATTTTTGCGGCACCGTCGAGAAGCCTTTCCAGGTGGGTCAGGATCTGTATGAAGGCAGTCTCTGCGCTTAAAATCGGAGCAAGGTTGCTCGGGCTTGCTCACAAGGCACCATATCATCCGTATCATCGGGCTGACTCTTCAGGTTTTTTGAAGGGACACCATTTATTGAAGCCTGCGCGGAGATGTGCCGGATCCAATCTTATGTTAAAAAACGACAGGGACCCATGAGCTGTTGTATTATCTTGGTAAGGGAGGCCTGCCATTGTGATATTCTAGAATGAATCCAGCTGTTTTTAAAGTGAAATAAAGCATTGTGCTCCCTTCTCACCTGAAAATAATACTTTACCTTAAAAATCCTCCACTGCAATGCGATTATAGTTCCAGTTAAGGGAGACCGACCGTCCTTCTCTTTAAGGGGTTGTGATTGCCAGTCAGTTTACTGGAAAACAGCGGGATGAATTGGGTGCCTTTATAAAATATGGCACCTCTTGTAAACCTGTATAATTTGTTCGTGCTCATTGCTTTTTTGTGCGCCTGTGTGGGAAGGTGAGGGTTTTAAAAAAATATGCAGAGTTATTTTTAATTGTTGACATTATCACAACCACCCTGTGAAGTAGGATATCACTTTCTCACTTAACAGGAGTTTTGACTTTCAGTATTGTCCATCCCGAACTTGTACATTCACATGAATGGCTCTCTGCCTGGATGTGGCCTGTGTGTTATGAGGGTTCCACCATAATTAACCAGCTTGCCCCCTGAGGTGTTACGGAGTTTCTTCCTTATCCTGCATTGTAACCTCATCTCCAAGTTCCATGCAGTTTCTGACAATTGGAAAAATCATGTAGATTTAAGGTGGTGTGTCGCGAAGAGTCGGACTCGACTGTGCGACTGAACAACAACAAGTGCTTTGAGATACTTTTGTTCCCTGTGAAATCCTAGCTTTTTAAAAGATCTAGATTTAGCTTTTACAGTTGTAGGAGTTGGTGCCGGTGTGGTGTAGTGTAGTGTCAGATTAGTATTTGGAAGACCCAGGTTTGAATCCCTACTCGTATCGTTGAAGCTCACTTGTTGACCTTGGGCCACGTACACTCTCTCAGCCTAACCTACCTCACAGGGTTGTTGTGAGGATAAAATGGAGGAGAGGCAAATGATGTAAGCTGCTTTGGGTCCCCATTGGGAAGAAAGGCCAGGTATAGATGGATGGATGAATTAAATAAATAAATTTGAAGTATTGGGAAATGTGATATCTGCATGCATTAGAAGTTAGGGAAAGAAGGAGCAAGAATAATTTTTCTGATCAGCCATTCCAGAATGAAGTCACTTATGCAGTTGAGGGTCAACATGGTGTAGTGGTTAAGAGCAGCGGACTCTACTCTGGAGAACTATGTTTGATTCCACACTCTTCCACATGAAGCCTGCTGGGTGACCTTGGGCCACTCACAGTTCTCTCGGAACTCTCTCAGCCCCACCTACTTCACAAGGTGCCTCTTGTGGGGAGAACAGTGTAAGAGTCCAGTAGCACCTTAAAGACTAAAAAATGCGGTAGGGTATGAGCTTTCGTGAGTCACTGCTCACTTCTTCAGATACAGCTGTTGTGGGGAGAGGAAAGGGAAGGAGATGGTAAGCCACTTTGAGACTCCTTCAGGTAGAAAAAAGTGGGGTATAAAAACCAAACCTTCTCAGCAGAGGACGCTTTCTTACCTTTCATCTGTAGCATGATGAAACAAATGAGTTGTCATGTTGGCTCTGCCCACTGATAGGCCCTGAGAATAGGTGTAGGAGAGCCAGTTTGGTGTAGTGGTTAAGTGCGCTGACTCTAATCTGGGAGAACTGGGTTTGATTCCCCACTCCTCCACACACAGCTACTGGATGACCTTGAGCAAACCATAGTTCTGTCAGAGCTGTTCTTGAAAGAGCAGTTTCTCAGAGCTCTCTCAGCCCCACCTACCTCACAGGGTGTCTGTTGTGGGGAGGTGGAGGAATGGAGTTTGAAGGGCAGGGTATAAATCCAATCTCTTCTTCTTCCTTTCCCCCTTAGTGAAGAAGAAGAGATTGGATTTATACTCCACCCTTCATTTGGAGTCACAGACCGGCTTACAATCTCCTTCCCCTTCCACAACAAGCACCCTGTGAGATAGGTGGAGCTGAGAGAGCTCTTTCGAGGCCTGCTCTTGTGATAAGAGCTCTGAGAGAACTTGTGACTGATGCAAGGTCACACCAGCAGCTGCATGTGGAGAAGTGGGGAATCAAACCCAGTTTTCCCAGATTAGAGTTAGTGAAGTTCTGCCCTGATGCACCTCTATTGCTCATTTCTGTTTCCTAATCTTGTGCACCTCAAGAGTCTGCAGCTGAATGGCATAAACAGAGAACTTTGCCCAAGACCCTATTTCTGTTCATAATGGTGAGGAGGTTAAAGAGCCCTTTGACTCAAGGTGCATAAAAGGAACTAGTCAGAGGGCCAGATTGAGCCCCAGAACTGTCATTTGCCTATTTCTCTGTTGGTCCGGAGTTCATGGTATGGCAGTGTGTGAGTTCTGAAGAGCAGCTTTCTCCAAAAGTCTGTCCTAACTGGGATGTTGAGACTGTTCTCCTTCTGTGGTGTTCCTTCAGTGACTTCCAGAACTGTTTTGCCTCCTCCAAAGACAATAATGCTAGGAAAAGTTGAAGGAAGCAGGAAAAGAGGAAGACCCAACATGAGATGGATTAACTCCATCAAGGACGCCATGGCCCTCACGGCTAATCATGACAGGACATTTTGGAGATAATTAACCCATAGGGTCACCAATGTTCCCTCTATGCTGCAGAGCCTTGTGAGCAAAAATGCTACTTTGTGAGCTACTGGCATTAAAGTTGTGAGCAGACGATTTTTTTGCTCTGGAGCCCTCCTTCCTGAGCTAAGACAAAAATCTGTGAGCTGGAGGCTAAAAAGCTGTGAACTAGCTCACACTAACTCAGCTTAGAGGGAACACTGCTCACCATCAATGCTCCCTCTAAGCTGTGGTGCCTTGTGAGCAAAGATTCTACTTTGTGAGCCACTGGCTTTAAAGTTGTGAGCGAGTGATTTGGCTAGTGCATAAATTAGTTTGCTCTAGAGCCATCTTTCCTGAGCTAAGACAAAAATGTGTGAGACGGGGGCTAAAAAGCTGTGAACTAGCTCACACTAACTCAGCTTAGAGGGAACACTAGAGAGACAGCCCTTTACAGTCACAACCCCAGTGTCCAGAAAACAACTCTGTTATGGTGCTGAAAGCATCATGGGATGTAGGGTTAGTATCGAGTTCCAGAAAATGATTTCACCCAGTGCTCCCAGGTTAGGAGTCGTGGGCTTTGACCTGAGCCTGCAAAGTTGCAAGGGTTCTGTTGTTGAACAACCAGTGCAAAGATCAGCCTATTACATTTGTATCCCACCCTTCCTCCAGGGTCTTTCCTTCCCCATTTTCCATTTACAACAACCCTGTGAGGTAGATAAGGCTGAGAGAGAGGGTTCTGGCTCAAGGTCACCCAATGAGCAGAATGGTAGAATGGGGATTTGACCCAGAGTCTGGCTCTAGCACTGCAAGCCCCTGGCTGTCAATGTTGTGGAGCTCTGTCACAGGTCAGGCGCTACAACTGACATGTCTGTCCCAGAAAGCTAGAGGGGGTACAGATGCCGAGTGGAGAGCTGGGACCCGAACCATGAAGGGATGGATTCAAGTCTATTCAGTCACTGGGTGATTCTGACCAAGTCACTGTGTGTGTGCGCGCGTGCGTGTGCGTGACCTGCCTCGCAGAAACTTTTGTGAGGATAACATGGGATAACCTGTACACTCTGAGAACCTAGGAAGGAAGGAAGGAAGGCTATGGATCTGGTGACTAAGTCCCATTTTATATTTTAAGAAAAGCTCCTGTGGATACAGCTTTAAAATCTAGACTGAGGGATTGATATCCTCCACAGGGATTAACGTCCCCCTACAGGTGAAAGTCCTCTTAGTTCAGCATACTTAGAACATAGATGGGCAGGTCTATTGCATAAAGATGGGGAGAACTATAATATGCCATTTCTTTGTCTTTAAATATGTATTTTAGATTCCTATATGTGCATTTGCAAAGCACCTGGGAATTGAAACATAAACAAAACTTTTATGTACATTGAGCTATTTTCCATTAGAAGAAGAAGAAGAAGAGATTGGATTTGTACCTCGCCCTTCACTTGGAGTCTCAGAGCGGCTTACAAACTCATTTCCCTTCCCCTCCCCACAACAGACACCCTGTGTGGTGGGTGGGGCTGAGAGAACTCTGACACAAACTGCTCTTTCAGGAACAGCTGTGCCGGAGCTTGTGACTGACCCAAGGTCACACCAGCAGGTGCAAGTGGAGGAGTGGGGAATCAAACCCAGTTCTCCCAGATTAGAGTCCACGCACTTAACCACGACACCAAACTGGCTCTCATTAAGAAGCAAAATCAGAGTCTTCCCTGAAAGTGTCAGTGCAATAGTCTTCTTTTCCGGCTTCTTTAAATAGGTAGAAATATGAGCCACCCCTTGGGCTAGCCAAGAGCAAAGCACAGTGTGCATCTGAAGCTCTTTTAAGAGAGTCTTTGGGCTTGTGCAGCAGTGTCAGATATCCAAGACAAGTGCTTGAAGCCTTTTTGCAGCAAGGATTAGGTCTCTGTGCCTGTTGTAGGAAGGCCAGTCTGGTGAAGGCTATGAGCCCAGCTGATGTGGAATAATGCTTACTTCACAGGATATTTCTACCAAGCCTGCTGAGATCTGCAACTAATCTAATAAAAACTGTTATTTCGTTTCAGATATTCTTTTCAGGTATTTACATATCTCAATTCAGTAATTCCGATGGCAGATACCTCTGTATTTCCCCCCAAATTGCAGGCAGAGGCCTAATGCCCCCTGGTGACTTCATAGTTAAAAGGAGGTCTGCCTTCTTCCTTACATTATGGGCCGCTGGTATACACTGTACTAGAAGGAGCTGTGGTGGCTCAAGTGGTTAAGACGCTGAACTGCAGGCTGTGGAAGGTCGGTAGTTCAGCAGTTCGAGACCCGAGTGTGCCGCATGATGGAGTGAGTTCCTGTTAAGTCCGGCGCTTAACAATAAGTCAGAGAGTGATTTCAGCAAAAACTCAGGTTTATTCAGCTCGATAATCAACTTCTCCAACACGGTACAACTCCTCATAGCCCGAACAGCTTTCCATTGCAGCTGCTCGGTATTTAAACATTCCGGGCTAATGTAGCCACACCTACTATACATATTTCAACCTATCAGGTTGATCGCATAACAAACCAATCATAAGCTTTCCCGCTTACATACAGTTCAAATGTGATTGGCCACAAAGTCTTCGGCGCGAATCCCTGCCGAAGCCTGAAGCTTAACATAGCTTCTCTATGGGGATGATTCCACATTCATCCTAGCATATTCAGGGCAGCATCTGAATACACTACAGTTCCCGTCTCTAGTTCCAGCTCCTGCCAACCTAGCAGTTCGAAAGCAAGAAATTGCAAGTAGATAAATAGGTACCACTTCGGTGGGAAGGTAACAGCGTTCCGTGCGCCTTGGTGTTTAGTCATGCTGGCCAGATGACCACGGAAACGTCTTCGGACAGCGCTGGCTCTTCGGCTTTGAAACGGAGATGAGCACCGCAACCCTAGAGTCGGATTCGACTGGCTTTCGAGCAAGGGAACCTTTACCTTTACTTTATACACTGTACTAGCTCTCCTCAGTACACCTCCTTGGACCCCTCCATTAGCTCTCTGGCTTTCAGCTTTCCAAATGAGGTTCTGCATTTGAGAAGTATTTTATTAGTTATGAGCACTTCCTGCCGTGAGGTTGCCTTCCCTCCCTTTGTTCGGCCCTGCCTTCTGCGTTCGTAGAGCTCCTTCGGCCTCAAGACTGAGGAAGGTAGGATGCTGGCTGAGCACTGCATGTCCTTCCTTTCCTTCCTTGGAACAATGCAATGCCTCTTTCTCTGGTATTGTGCTGCTTCCTTTCTCCCCAGCCTGTCTGTGAAGCTGGCCTTTTATTTCCTTCTCTGGTCTCACTCCTGCCTCGCTGAGGAGCCCCTCTCCATTCAATAGCCCCTGCACCTGAGCCTGGCCCAACCTCACCTGTTTCCCTGACCCAGGTGTCCCTCTTCAGTCACCTGCTGGCTGGGGCCTGTAGCTTCTCTTGTCTGCCTTAGGCAAGCAACCTGCTCCCTAGCACCTTTCCTTCCCTCCAATGGCCACAGACCAGGTAAGTATCCTGGCTCTGGGGTGGGGGTGGGGGGTGAGTCTGGCCATAGGCTCCCATCCAAACATTAATTAATTAAAAATATTTATATCTCACCTTTCCCTTATGGCTCAAGGCAGCTTACAGTCCCAAGATTAAAAACAAACAAGCAGGAACCCTCAAGGACTTGCAGGAGGCATCTCATTTTCCCCTCCTCCACTGTTTCCTCCGTCCCTTTCCTGAAAGCCCCCATAGGCTCTCCCCTTTTCCTGCTTCCTTCTGTCTTCCCAACCAACAGCCAACCTACCTTTATCTGCCCCTCTATCTTCAGCTTTCCCTCTTCCCCACATAGCAGCCTCTACCAAGGAAAATTATGGTCCAGTTGTGGGGTGCTGGTCACTGGGCCAGGCACCCTTGCATGACAGGGAACGCTCAAGGGCTTGTGGTAGGGCACCACACTTTCCTCTGTATCCCCCTCCCTGCACTATTTCCTTGTTCCCTCCTCCTGGCAACACCCATATCCTCTCCCCGCCTCATTACTCTTCTCAACCATTCACCAATCTACTTTTTATCTGCTTCCCATACCCAGCTGCATTTATTATTTATTTACTTTATACCTTGCCTTTCTCCACAGTGGGGACTAAAGCAGTATATATTATCCTTCTTTCCTTCTTTTTGTCCTCAGAACAGCCCTGTGAGGTAGGTTAGGCTGAAAGTATGTGACTGGTCCAAAATCACCTAGTGAACTTCCACATCAAGATGAGGATTCAAATCTGGTTCTCTAGACTCTGCTCTGAAGCTCTAACTGCTATACCGCACTGGCTTTCATAAGGTAGCTGCTGTTGAATAGTAGCAACCAGCCAGGCCTAGCTGAGTCATGCAAGTTGGGTAGTATCAAGTCACTCAGTGGTTGCTGCCAGGTCCAAGCCTGGCCCTGATGAGTCCTCCCTCAAAAGCCAAAGTAGCCCTGGGAAAGGTCTGTGCCCTCTCCTCCTGCCTTTTACAGAAACCGACCTTGGAATGCTGTGGTTGCCTAGCAATGGACACTCGAGGGAACCTGTTTCTTAAAGCAACTGACTCTCTTTTTATTATTTTGGGTTTTTTACAAAACCCAATCACTTTTTGGGGGGGATTTCAGATTTTTCTTCAAACCTGGGCAGTTTTCAGGTTTGTAAGGAAGATTTGTCTTGCCCGTTCATAGCTCTAATCACTAGATTTAGGTATCCTCAGATTTGGCTGACGTGGCTAATAGAACACGCAAGTGGGGACTTTCAAGAAACTTTGAGTGGCCATCCATTCACTGCACCTTTGATTCCTCCACTTCTCTCTGTGTCTACCTCCCCCCTCCTCCTCTCTTACTTTCAGTCTCTCTTCCCTATGTCTGCCAGCATTCCTTCTCTGTTTCTGCCTCTCTCATCCCATCACTCTCTCTGTGTCTCCCCACCCCATCACACACATTCTTCTCTCGCCTTCTTCCCCTTACAGCATTAGTGGCTTGTCTGCTGCCATGGTGGTGGCAGCTGCTTGCCTCCCCCCTCGGCCAGCTTTGCCCCCTCAGCAGGTCTTCACTGCCTCAGTGGCTCATCTGGCTGTGGCTCGTCTGCTCCCTGCCAGCTTTGCTGTTTTAGCAGCTCCTCACACGGCCTCTTTGCTGCCTTGGTGGCTCCTCTGGCCACTCGCCCAGCCGCTTCACTGCCGTGGTGGCGGTGGCTCATCTGCCCCCCTACTAGCTTCACCACCTCAGCGGCATTGCTGGCTGCTCACCCAGCCTCTTGGCCATCTCGGGGGCTGGCTTTGTTGCTTCTGTGCTGCTGCGGCTGCCTGTTGCCTGCCCAGTGGCAGCAGCTTGCTTGGCCCCCGCCCCAGCAGCTTTGCTGCCTTGGCAGTAGCAGGTCCTCACCTTCAGCCCCTGGTCTGTTTTCTGCCTCAGCTGCTCACCCGGCTGTTTGTCACCTCAGTGGCTGTACCAACTCCTCCCCCAACCGCCTGCAGCTTCACTGCCTCAGGGAGTATAAGAGTTGTACACATGCAGACAAAACTACTTGTTTAGGGGTGAATTAAACCCCCCAAGGTTGTTTTTTTTTGACATTTTCAGGTTTTTCTGCAAACCTGGGGGGATCCCCCAAGTTTACAGGAAAATCTGTTTCGTGTCCATGTGTCCCCAATCTGTGGATTTAGATATCCACAGATGGGGGGGGGGGCACATGTCACTATTAAATATATATGTGTGTTTGTGTGTGAGAGAGATAAAATATACTTAAACCCTATTTCCCCCCTCAAGAAAATGCCTGTAGCTTAATATTTCATTACAAGCTCTCACAAATAAAACAGCCCATGGTTTCCTCCCTTCACCATCTCAGGGAGCCTGTTCCACTATATGGAAAGGAGAGGGTTTTTGTAGGTCGCCAAACTAGCTGCCTGAAGCAGAGGACGAGCTGGGGGTGGCAGCCAGAACCCCACAGTCGGGTGAGTTCCTTTTTCAGGCAGGATGCCATCTCTGAGCAACCTTTTGGCCTCCTCTGAGCAACCTTTGTGTTTCTAAAGCAGAAGGCAGCAACTGCAGGCTTATCCTCTGCCCAGTAGCAGGGTGGCTGATCTGCGTCTGTGAGTGCCTCCTTCCGCGCTCCTGTCCACTAACATGAAAGCCACAGGCTTTGACTCACCGCAGGATGACAGCAGAGCTGCCAAGGCAACAGGGCTAAATAAAGACTCTGGTGGAACGGCTGCCACTGCCGCCTTTGTAGTTTTAATATAGCAGAGCTGGTGGCGGACCGGACTCTTTCTCCTTAGGCATTTCCTCCAGAAATCAGCCACCTTCCTGGCCCTGTTCTGGCTTCCAAAGGGACATCCCATTAGAAACAACCTGATTTTAGGCAGGAAGGACTGTTCTGTAGTCTCTCTGTGCAGCCCCTAAAAAAATGAGTGGGGAATTTTCATGAAGGATTCCGCTGTAGATGTTTTCCTCTTTACGCTTTAACTGGGGTTGCACTTATTTTGCAAGTCATCACGGAAGAACTGAGTGTAAAGAAACTAGCTTTATTTGACCAGAGTCTGTGTAAAGTTAAGCTAGCCCGGGAGGCCTAGCAAGGAGAATTGTGGGAACGTGGGTCTCAGAAGAAAGACAGAGATGTACTTAACTGAGATCCAGTTGAAATGGATTGTGCTTGTGCCAAGGCCCTGCCAGCGAGGGAGGGAGAACATTCCTTGATCTTGTTATCAGTCACCTCATTAGAACTAACCTTGAGGAATACTTGCTAATGAAGTGGTTTGGTTCAGCTGCAGAAATTCAAAGCATTTCCTTGACAGTGTCTTGATGTTTGCCTTGTTGGTGGACAACAGGACATAAAAACATGCCATTTTCAGCGTGGAAACTGTTTATTTCACATCCCATGGAAAAGAAGCCCCACAAAATAATAAAGGTGAAATGTTCATTTGGCCTGAGTATGTCTAACCCTGGAATAAGGTTTGGGAAGGATATAGATTTTGAGCAAGAGATAGAGCGGCTGAACAGTCAGAGAAGGAGTGATGGAGATCCAGGTTGGCCTTTTGACTGGTTAAAAACAGTTTGGTCAATCAGCCAGTCAAATGCTGGTGAAGTATTTTTAAAGCCTCCGTTTTATTAAAACAACAGGAAAAATGCATGTTACTTCCTGAAGCAAATCAATGAACAGCTGTTGGGAAACAATGAAATTACTTTCTAATAATTTGCTTTTAACTCTTTAACTAAAAATGTTAGCAGTGTTAGTCATTCTTCTCTTTGTCCGTCCCCCCCCTCCCCGGGCACACCACTATTAGCATAATACCATTTCAATTTATTTTTAAAGCAAAATTCAAACATGACACCATAAAAAGTAGAAAATGTAATCTGCCATCTGTCCAATAGCATTCCTGACTTCAGAAGGTATATGACAGCTGTAAAGAACAAAAACAAAACCTTGTTCTTTGACAATATTGAAACATTATCTGTTAAAATGTGAAGCTGTCTTATGCTGTGCCAGACTGTTGGTCTTGTGACTCAGTTTTGCCTTCTCTGACTGGCAGTGGCTCCCCAACACCAGTCGGTCTTTCCCAACACCCATTACTTGAGATCCAGGGATTGAACCTGAGGCCTTGTGCATACAAAACATTGGCTATAACTCTGACCCACACTCCTCACTCAGAAGAGGTCTGGTGTAGTCTGTGGCTCCGACTAAGCCATGCCTACGTACTTAATCTCTAATCAATTCTCCATAACTCTTTGAAATTTTTGATAACAACACAGTACTCCCTTTCAGCCCCCTTCTGCTGTTTTTTGACTGGTGAACCAACCAGCTTGTCAACCTTAACATGGATTCTGTTAATGGTAAATAACTTCTGTCCCCTGGGGCCTAGTTCTCACTGATGTAGTAAACGGGTTTCTAATCTTCAGTATTTTGGACTGTCTATGAGGGGGCTCACGTAAGTGACTGCTCTCCAGTACAAAACAACTACGCACAAAAACCCAGGAGGTCACCAAAGAGAAAAGCTAGGCAAGAACTCTTCTTGTTACTGTTCTATGTACAGGGATATATATATATATTTTTAATGCAACAAATTTTCCATGCCAGGAGCTTCCAC
Organism: Gekko japonicus; assembly: GCF_001447785.1. NCBI lineage: Eukaryota > Metazoa > Chordata > Lepidosauria > Squamata > Gekkonidae > Gekko > Gekko japonicus. Next base: position 878,145 of record NW_015172553.1, on the reverse strand, counting down.
CTGCAAATGCGGCAGCCTAGAAACAAGCTTGTCGTATCAGTAAGATTAAGGTCTTTCACTTCCTTTTGTTTCTCTTTCATATCCTGTATGTGATTACAGTATGACCTCTTTGGGGCAGAGACCTGTTTATGTGGCTGCACACCTGATTAAGTGACACATTCTAGGTTAGTGACAGGGTCTCTGTGCTTGACTAATCTAGCTGCTCTCCAAAAAGTTGCTTACGCTCTGCCTTTAATTCCCATCCTAATGAGAGCTCTTGTGTCTTTATTTCAGATTCCAGCTGCTGCTCACTCTTTTCCTTGGCAAAGATGCCATCCCGAACAAACATTGCGGCTTCAATCCCTAGTAGCAAAGTGAAATATTCCAAGCTCGCCAGTACTGATGAAGGCTACATCGACTTGCAGGTAAAGAGGGAAGTTGGGCTGGATGGCCCCTTTGTCTGGGGAGCACTGATATCTTTGCCCTGCACTCCATCCTCCCTTGCATTCCGTGCTTCTTGGTGGGCTGCCCTTAGCTTCAGGCATATATGCATGGCCGTTCGATACAATTGTCAGATGAAGAATTCGGGGTAATGGAAAGGCATTTGTACTTTAGGACTTGCTTACTCAGTCAAGAGGCACATTGTCCTAGGACAGTGGTGGCGAACCTATGGCACGGGTGCCAGAGGTGGCACTCAGAGCCCTCTCTGTGGGCACGTGTGCCATCGCCCCAGCCAGGCCCAGACCATCATTAAAGTGTTGAATTCTTTGCTAAATAATTTTAAGTAAATGAAAGCATTTGGGATTTCTTTCCTTACTTTGTTTGGATCATCTTAAGTTAACGTCTGAGTTGTTTTTTCTAAAGTAAAACCTCAGTATTCAGGTTAAATTGCCATGTCGGCACTTTGTGATAAATAAGTGGGTTTTGGGTCACAGTTTGGGCACTCGGTCTCTAAAAGGTTTGCCATCACTGTCCTAGGATAACCGCCCCTGTATGACTACCTTGTTACACTACCGGTACTTCTGTGGAATTGTGAACTTGGCCTTTCTAGGGCAGATTGATGCATGTGTGTTTTACCTCTTACACTTTTATCCTGCCCTTAGTTCCTTTGTTATTCTACTTGATGTGATTCTCCCCTCTTTTATTGTAGCTGCAACGGTGTGAGGTAAGTTAGGCTGAAAGCAGCTGAGTTTCCTGGCTGGCTGAGGATTTGAACCCAGGTCTTCCCCTGTCCTTGTGTGACAATCTGAATGCTATACCATATTGGCTCTTCATCTTTTGATGGCTTGTCTGTGTGAATAGGCCATCAGGGATGTCTGTCATCCAATGATGTTGCTTTAAAACACAGTGCAATTTGGTGGAGCTCGTTCGTGCATTCAGACGTATTTCATCCTTTCCTGAGGAGGTCAAGTGAGGAATATGCAGGTGGCAATTATGGACAGCCCTTTTATTTTTTGTAAAGCATTCTTTATGTGATCAAAGGGAGGTCTGTCAGTGGGACTCCTTTTTAAAATGTGTCATCGACCCTTTTTTCAGTCAGCAGTTGGCCCCTTGGATCTGACTGCAAATCAGAATTTGATGAGTATCCAGCCCGGTTAACTCATCTTCTGTAGGGCACAGGATACCAGGCTAGGATGTGGGAGATCCAGTTTGGCTCTCTACTCTGCCATGGAAGCTTGCTGGATGACCTTGGGCCAGTCACAGACTCTCAGCCTAACCTACCACATAGGGTTGTTGTGAGGATAAAATGGAGGAGAAGAGAACGATATAAACCACTTCAGGTTACCACTGGAGAGAAAAGTGGGGTTGAATGTATTACTGTTTATGCTTATTGGATTTTATGTATATGTGACTTATCCTTGAATAAAAAACGACGCAGAAAATAAAAAGCTGAAAAATAAGCCATTACTGTCATATATACATACCCCTTATTCTCCAGTGTCTTTGCTCTTTGGGTTGCTGCTGAGAGTAGATATTTCACTAGTTACTTTGTTCTGCTTGCTACCAGCTGTCCTTTTTTTGCACCTGAAAAACATCTACAATATTAAAATGTGTTAGTTTGGACAAGTCTACTTTTGCTTATGGAGACAACAGAACCAATATGGGCTCCCCCTCCTACTGATTCATAGATTAAATCTCAGGGTTTTGATAGTCTTGCATCTTCACAAGTGGTAATTCTTCTCCAGGGGATTATCTTCGAATTAGAATCGGGACATTAATATGTAACACTAGCATTAATGGAAGTTTTGTCATCACCCACAATACCGCCATGCATGCAGGAGATAATTGGACTATGTGTCATAATTATCTTCTCCTTGTTTTGGGAAGGGGGAATGGCTTAAAAGGTCTGCCTGCCAAAGTTGTGTTCTGGAATCTTTTGGTTAGGGAATAAGAACATGCTCCAATTTTGCCTTGTTCCCTCTTGCTGCCCTCAGATATTTGCAGGAGGAAGATATATTAATACATGTTAGTGAGACCTGGGTGAATAGAAAGCAGCTGGTGGCCTTGCTGTGAAGACCCCTAATATCCTTAGTGGAATTAACATTTTGGAAATCATGTGTCTTTGTTATTGCACTGCTTTTGGCCCGGTTGTTAAAAATGTTATGCTAGATGGCATATTAGACTGATCAGTTTAACATTCATCTAACAAGGCCATGCAAACATTATATGCTTAATAATCCAAATTTGTTGTTCAGTCGCATAGTCGAGTCTGACTCTTCACGGCCCCATGGACCACATCACACCAGGCTCTCCTGTCTTCCGCTGTGCTCCGGAGTTTGCTTAATTTCATGTTTGTTGCCTCGATAACACTGTCAAACCATCTCATCCTTTGCCGTCCCCTTCTTCTTTGACCTTCAATCTTTGACCCAGCATCAGGGTCTTCTCCAGTGAGTGCTCCCTTCTCATTTGGTGGCCAAAGTATTTGAGCTTCAGCTTCTGGCCTTTCAGGGAACAGTCAGGGTTGATTTCTTTTAGGATTGACTGATTTGATCTTCTTGCAGTCCAGGGGACTCTCAAGAGTCTTCTCCAGCACCGCCTGGCCTTCCTTATGGTCCAACTCTCGCAGCCATACATTACTACTGGGAATACCATTGCTTTGACCGTACAGACTTTTGTTGGCAGGGTGATGTCTCTACTTTTTATTATGCTGTCAAGGTTTGCCATTGCTTTCCTCCCAAGGAGC
>NW_015172553.1:838328-872199 GCF_001447785.1 Gekko japonicus | reverse complement strand
TATCCACAAGCCTGCTCACCAGGGCCGAGTGCCCTGTCCCTCTGGTGAGCAGGATTCCAGCAGCATACAGGTCCTCCTCCCCAGAGCTCTCTGTTGTGCTGTGATTCAAAGCAAGTATTGTGGTGGTTACAGCAGAAAAGGCCCTGTTTGAGGTACCCTAAAAATGCATCTGTCATGTTCCCTTATTTACTGTAGAAGCAAGTGTAGATGGAAAGTTGATCTGAGTAGGCAGTACTTCCAGTCTTGGGATGAAAAGGAAGCAAAAAGCACCAACTTCAAGGGTTGGTTTAGGAGTGGAAGTTGGATGCAATTCTGGGAAAGGGCACATTGGACAGCACAGGCAGAATATTTCATTGGCTCTCAAACCCCATACGAGGGATTTGTCTTCTACGCCGTGTGTGTGTTTGAAGACACAGCACAGGATGCCCACCAGGAGGCAGAGCTGCCACACTGATGGGCAGCAACCCTAAGGTAGCATTTCTTCCCTCTTATAGGGTCTGGATGGGATGAACATATGAATCTGTCCTACACCGAGCCTAGTCCAGTACTGTCACTTCCACCTGGCAGTAGCTCTTTAGGGTCCCTCCTCTAGAGATTTCTGCTAGCTGAGATTCTCTATAAAACGGAGATGTCAGGGATTGGACCTGGGACTTTCTGGACAGCTGCTCTTCCCCTCTGCTATATCCACAAGTCAGGCTGACATAGAGAACCACAGTTGCTGCAGCTGGAAGAGATGACCTCCTTTCTACCTCACCAGAGGGAGTCATCAGTTGTGATCTTAACCCACAATCAAACTGTCTCAGTGTTCCACAGAGAGTCGATCTGAGCATCTTAATTGAGGCCAGAAAGCCACTTTTCTTCTTGATTTCTCTCTCACACTTCATTGGCCCTGAAGAGCTAGTCTATATTTATCTAGAGGTGTGAGATTCCAACTTCTGCCTGCTCCCTCTCCCAACTGCTTTCTTCCAATTAAAGCACACCTCTGTGGGAGGCTGGTTTCATCCAGAAGGGCAGTTCTTACATAAGAGGGGTAATGTCCAATGTCCACCTAGTCCTGTACTCTAATGCTTGCCACCGTGATTCTTCTGGGAACTCACAGCAAGGGTATGAGGGTGGTAGGATCTCTCAGTGGTCTGTCCTGAGCATCTCAAGATCAAAGAGCCTGGGGGCATTCCATTTCACCCAGTATGGCAAATAGCTATAGGATAGACCTGTTTTTAAAAGCCCCTTGATCTAGTGGCCGTCAGTCTTCCTGGCAACAGATTCTGGACCTTAGTGGCTGTGTTGATGTCATAATGGCTGAAAGCATCCAGTGAAGGCTTTTAATGCTGCCTTTTCTTCCCCTTCAGTTCAAGAAGAGCCCTCCAAAAATCCCCTACAAGGCTATTGCGCTGGCTACTGTGCTGTTCTTGATTGGCACCCTTCTCATTATCATTGGAGCCCTCCTCCTTGCAGGATACATCAGCAGGGGAGTAAGTTGCTCAAATCTGTTGCGAATGACTCTGTCCCAGATCTCTCAAGAAAGCATGCGTACATATGCACATGTGGGCAGCAGGGCCTGATCCAACGTATATGGAAGCATGTTCACAGGGGATGCAGCAGGGAATTCATTTTGGGTGCAGAAACTGGAGCAGCTTTTGATATAAGCACTTCAGTTTGCCAGTGCATTTCAGTGTTGACCACTGTGGCCTCAGGGAAGCTCTGTTTACTTGATCTCTTCCGTCAAAGAGGCTCTCAAGAGCTCTCCCCTTCAAGTGTCTGGCAGTGTGTTGCATGATACAGATTTGCATTCAGTAAATTTCTTCATGAGGGTACTGAATCTGATAATTTATAGCCATAAATGGGTCACCATATATGGCATTTATAGCACGCCCCTCTCCCATATAATTGACATTGGTAGGTAAGAATTGCATTAAGCATCTGGGGCTTCTGTTATGTAGCAGTCTTGTGCAATGCACTTTCTGCACACCTGTTTTGTAGCTGAGATTATGTGGGAGGCTATGGGAAGCGGGCCAGTGTGTGGGATTCCATCTTTGAAATATGGATTTGATGACCACCTAAATTCCTTAGGGATGGTTTGCACAAGCATATTCATGACTTGTTGACTGCTCATTTTGCACCCAAATTACTTTAATTCATGTAATCAAACACCTGATTGAGATGACTTTGCAGATGCTGGTCATTCTTAAGAAGTTCTGTGCTTTTTAAAGCAGCCCACATTTGGTTGCAGTGTTGAAGAGTCAGAACTTGTAGTTTCTTCAGCTGATGGGTGCAGCAGCCAGTGGTGACTTACATGTGAGAATGGTCCCTCGTAGATATAACCCCACAGAGAGCATTTCCAAATCTGCACTTAACACCTCAATTGCAACATGTTTTCAGTTCAAATACTCAGCTGCCAAGTGTAGCAAGATTGAGAAATGCAAGTGCCAGTGTGAATGAAGCCTTATTCTTTTGTTTTCCAGGGAACAGACCGAGCTATCCCCGTCTTGATTATTGGGATCCTGGTTTTCCTTCCGGGCTTCTATCATTTGCGCATTGCGTATTTTGCTTCCAAAGGCTACCGGGGTTATTCCTATGATGACATCCCAGATTTTGATGACTAAGAAGATTCTGCACTGTGGCAACTTGATTCAAATTGGGTCCAAGGAGCAAAAAAAAGCCTGAGCATCTAAGTTAGCCAATCAGGCCTGTTCTTGCACAAGGCAACTTGGCAAGTATTGTAAACCAATGGCATAGTTTTTTTTGAAGAATTTCTTTCTGATGGAAAGATTAGCTGAGAAATGCAAAGCAAACGTGAGCAGCTGTCTGGGGAAACATTTCCTCTTTTTTGAGGGGAAGTTTTTGATGGTTAGTAAAATGCAACTGGGCTTGTTGCCCCATGGGATGGGTGCACAGGTGTGAGAGAGAAAAAGAAATTCAGGTATTAAATCTATAGTATTTCTTATTAGGTTTTTTTTAAAAAAAGAATATTATCATTTAGAGCAAGACACCTGCAATATTGTAACAAGTGTGTATCTCCTTTCTAAGGATTACATCTCAGTAATATTTTTCAGACAAATTAATTGGATGGGATCTAGCCATTATGGCCACTACAAGTTAACACTTGGTGCATGACTGGGACCAGTGGAGGACAATAGGGTTGTTTGTTGATCCCCTCCTGGGAGCTGGCTCAGGGAAGACTTCAAAGTAAATCAAAAGCAAAAATACATAAAATCAGATTTGTGTTTTGAAGCAGAAAATCAAACCCATTGCCACACAAACATATAATCTCGTCTGTTCCCTGCCTCTCCTATACAGCCTACACAGCCAAGAAAAGAAAAAAGTCATTTCTCAGACCCTGCCATCATGAATAAAGGCACTGGTGTGATATCCATGGCCAGCAAACCCTTTAGTGTCACTATCTGACCGTCTGGTTGATGCAAAATGCACCAGAGGTTCATGTCGAACAGGCTGGGGTCATTGGCAGGCCTTGCTGAGCCTCCTCCTTCACAGAGTAAGATCGCAGGCATGTAGCAAGTGCCACATCAAAGGTTCCTCAGCTCTTTGTCAGTGGACTTCAGTGTGGATAGTCAGGCAGGACCCTGCTTTGCCTCTGTTGTGGCCACTGCCTAAATGCTATGCAATGTTCCTGAACCAGATGCGTGGAAAATCTTCTCTATCTATAGACAAGTTATTCTTTGGCATTGGGTTTTTTAAGCTGTGCGTTTATCTCTGGATCATTTAACTCAATTTTCAGCTTAGAAAGTGGAGGAAAGCTTAAGTATGCAATGAGAAGTTCTAATCTGCAGTTACAGGATATGTATTTAATACAAATAAAGACCACATTTTGTTTGACCTTGTGTTCACTTAATTTCTTAGTCCCAAGAGGTCTCATACATGGCAGTGTCCCGGCTGAGGAACAGCAGGGGAGAAAAGAGAGGTTAGGACCACTGAGTGGGGAAAGGGAGTGAAGAAGACCTTGCCCCTGATACTCAGAGGTTCCACTGGATTCTCTTCTGCTTCGAGAACCTTCAAGAGGTTATGATTATGGCTGGAGGGAATCACAGGCTGGAGCCCCTGCCCCCTTTTCTCCATCTCTTTCCCGCTCCTTTGCCTATGCGTGGTTGTCAGAATTGTTGCAGCCCCAGACTATGGTCTAATCTAATCCTTATTTGTCATGGCACCAAGCCAGCAAATCAGTAACATCATACAAAACTGATAGAAAGAATTCGTTAAAATACAAATATACTAATAAAAACCATGGTCTAAAAGATTTGAGGGGTTAAATAATCTTTACGGACACAGTAACAAGCTGCACAGAATTTAGCTACAAGTTAGGAAATGGTCTGATTATCATCTGATAATAAGTAGTTGACATAGTCAGAGCCCATCAGGCCAGGCCTTTCAAGTGGTGGGCACCTTTGTTAGCAACATTAGTTATATTCATTGACTCTTCTGGTCGCATTCCCTCTGAATGGGGAATGGCTATAGTGGTTCCAGTTTTTAAAAAAGAGAGGAGAGATGATCCAGCAAATTATCAGCCTATTAGTCTATTAAATATATGCAGTAAGCTGTAAGTGAGACACCTTTTGGACAAGCTTTGGCTGGCTCAGGAGAATATGATAGCTACAGACTATGATGTGAAGTGCTGATTTTGACTCAGTGCATCTACACTCTCAGTAACAAAAAAGATGATACTAGAGAATACAATGAGTTCAGTGGCACCCTACCAATACTAACAAGATTTCTACCAGCATACTGTGTCTGTGAGTCAGAGCTTGCTTCATCAGATGTACTGTAATGTAAATCCAACAGGTTGATTTACATACACAATGAAAGGAGGCAGGTGTTACAAGAAAAGGCTGGTTCAGAACAAGATGTGATCCAAACAGCAAGCATCAGCATGGGTGTGAGATACTCCCAACTGTTTTGAGATAACAGACCTCGATTATCAGAGGAAGAAGGATGCAAGCACTCCCACACGGGCTTTTCTGGCTGCCTGCCCCTAAAAACATGAATAATGCAGCCCTATTCAGTAGGCTGTGCCAGTAGATAACTTTTTGGCTTGGCTTGTTTTTATTCATTTTATTGGCTTGGCTTGTTTTATTGACATTGTAATGGCATGTTTGCTTTTTATTGACTTGGTTTACTGTCTTGGGCGGATGATTTTGTGTTATTGTCCACCTGGAGAAGATATGGAGAGGGGGGCATACATTTTCTCAATAAATAAATGTTCACTGATGTTTACAGGCATAACACAGAACAGCCACGCCGATGAGAGGGAGTTTCATTTATTTATTTGAAACATTTATACCCCACTTTATCTCATTAGACTCCAAAATGGCTAACAGTGCAATACCAGATTGGGAGGACGCATAGTATAACAGTCCATTAATAAGGTTAGAAAATGCACAGAAGTAAAACTGGCATAAAATTTGAAATGCACCCACATCTGCCAAAATAGGTGTTTACCCTCCACCCAAAAATTGCTGGAATAAAGAATACCTTCCTAAATGCAGCAACTGAGGTTTCCCTCTGCATTTACTCTGATAGGCCATTCCAAAGGACTAGACTCACCACAGAAAAAGGTTGCGGCCTAGCTTGTTGCAGTACGAACAGACCTAAAAGATGGCTATCTGAAGAACATAACTGGTGCATGGGAGTGTACCTGGAAATGTGATTCATAAGAACATAAGAAGGGTCCTGTTGGATCAAACCAGTGGTCCATCTAGTCCAGCATCCTGCCTCACACAGCAGCCCATGAGTTCCTCTGGAGGTCCAGCAACAGGGCATACAGGCTGAGGCCTCCCCCTGATGTTACCTTCTGACACTGGTATTGAGAGGTTTACAGCCTCTGAATGTGGAGGTTCCCTTTAGTCACAATAGTCAAATGATAATTATGAAGGCCCTAGGCTGAGAAGGGCATATAAAGGTAATAACCAGCACTTGGAACTGGGCTATTAAACACAAATGAATAAAATGTCTCTATTAATATGGGAGAGAGCAACTGAGCATTATGAGAAGGGGAGTTCTTTGAGATTAAGGGCTATGCTAGAAGCCTGTAAGGTCTAGGATTCACCTCCTGGGCCAACAGATCCATGAAGATCGGTAACCACTACTGGTCAGGATGCTCCATCCTCATTTGTTGGTTCTGTCTGAATACCAACTGCATGATTGAGAAGAAACTATACCCTGTGGGTATATGGAGTCTGTCAACTTCCTGAGCCATCGGTGCCTGTGTTACTTAGAACAGTGGTTCCCAGCCTTTGTATTTTGTATGGTGGTGACCCATCCAGTGCTGGCTCAAGGTGTTTTGGTGCCTTAGGCAAACTATCACCTTAGCCCCTATCTATTCCATTTGTATGGTGCCCGACCAGATGTTTTTGAGAAAACAAACATCACACAAAGGGTGCAGCTGCCCCCACTATGAACCCCCAGCAAATGGGGGTTCATCTCCTCTGCTGGCTGGGCCAGAGCTGGAGTTTGAGGAGGGGTGCTAGGGGTGCACTGGGTTGTGAAGATAGCAGACAGCCATGAAGAGGTTGGTAGCAAGGGGCTGGGTGCAGTACATCTCCCCCAGCAGGTGGAGAGCAGGGAGACACTGCAGGGGGCTGGGCAAAAGTTTTGGGCTGCTGAAGGAGCAGCACCAAAACAAGAGCCCACTTACGCACACACCTCTTTCTCAGGGCCAGCCCCAGTTTATTTTGCACCCTAGGCAAGGATCCCTTCGCCCCCCCCCCTGCCATTTTTCAAAAATAAATGCATTTTAGGAAGAATGAAAAACACAAATAATCAAGAAACTCTCAGAGTACGGGGCTGGGTGCAGTTTGGTGCCCCTAAGGGCTGGCCCACTCTAGGCGATCGCCTAGTTTGCCTAGTGAGTGAGCCGGCCCTGCTCTTTCTGTCCTCTTCTAGTTTTTCTATGGCATGCTGAACAGCTCCCACCTGCTCTCCAACCCCTTTCAGCTTCTACGGTGAAGTTACTAATTGCCTGGCTTCTCCCCCCCACCCCATTATTGGCTCAAAGAGGGAGGCAGATATGTGAATGTGAGAAGCTGGCGAGGAGAAAAGAAAGAGGGCGGCAAAGGGCATGAGCTGCCATTAGGGAAGGCTGGCCTGCAACCCAGAGGCTTCAGGGCCCTCCAGTTGAGATACACTGAGTTAGAGGATGCTTGGATGGGTGGAGAATCATCAACCAGCCCTAATGCAGCTGACATTGCAGTCTCCACGCTGCTGGATTGATTAAATAGGTGCAGTATTTCTCCTGCCTCAGTCTATGATTAGGAAGGAGAAGCGTGATGTAAGTTGCTGTATTGTGCTGACCTACTTTTCCCATTCATGCATCTTTCCTTTTTCCCGTATCTGATCTCAGTGCCAGTTCCCAGGCGCTTTTGCTTTATTGGAGTGATGACTACAAGTCATTGAGTAAAAAGCACTTCTGGGAGTGGAGCTGGCAAGGGCAAGTAAGCAGCTGATCCAAACTGCTGAGTCAGGGTCCCATCAGCATTTTAAGCCCGGCTGTACAACTTCCCCTTCATGAGAAGAAGTACTTGGAGGGAAATATTCTTGAACATGAAAAATTGGAAATGGACAATGAAAAAGCTTAATTTAATAATGTTTCTATATTAAATACTGCACAGAAGAAGCCAGTGCAAATTGCAGGCAACTCAACTGCCAGCTTATTTATTCATTTATACCTTGCCTTTCTCCCAAGCAGGGACCCAAAGTGGTTTACATCATTCTCCTCTGTGGGAGGGTGTGTGTGGAGGAAGTAGGTGGGAGGTTGGGAGAGTGATGGGGCAGAAAGAGTGATGGGGTGGGGGCAGAAGGAAGTGACAGGCATGAGGAGGGGGAGGAGAGAGAGAGAGAGAAGGGGGGGCAGGAAGGAGAAACAGTGTGAGAGAAGTAGGGGGGGAAGGGAAGAAGCAGAGGTGGAGGGAATGGGATAGCTGCTCCCACAAGTTACTTGTGGGTCCCCACTTCTTTTATCCTAACAGCAACCCTGTGAGATAAGTTAGACAGTGTATGTGACTGGCCCAAGTTCACCCAGCAAGCTTCCATGGCAGAGTGGGGAGTTAAACCTGAGCCTGCCAGAAACTAGTCCAATACTCTAACCATTATACCACACTGGCTGTCTTCCTATGCCAATATTGGGAGGACCCATGCCATTGCTGGGCTAGGCCAGTTTTACCTGCAGCAAGCAAGCCCGCAACCTGCCATTTGTGTAGACCTGCCTTAGAGTTGCCAGCATCCAGGTGGTAGCTGGAGAACTGCTTTTACAACTGATCTCCAGGTGTCAGAGAACAGTTTACCTGGAGAAAATCGGTGCTTCAGGAGCTGAACTCTGTAGCATTATACCCCATTTAAGTCTCTCCCCTCCCCAAACCCCACCCTCCTTGGGGTTCACCTCCAAAATCTCCAGGTATTTTCCAATATGGAGGTGGCAACCCTAACCTGCCTACTGGGAACGCTTGGTGCTGCCTCCTGACTCCGAAGTGGCCAATGCACCCTCTATGAGAAGCAGACCTCTGAGAGACGACTCAGCCTTGACACTTGCAGCATCACTGTTGGGTAATGCTTAAGGGGGGCGGATTTTATGGGAAGTTATGGCCAGGAACACTGGTTTGGGGGTAGTAAGAATATCTCCTCCTATTTCCAATTGGCCACCAGCCTGCAAGAGAGACTAAATAATGTTTTCTCCTGGTACAAGCAGGAGACCTGTAGATAGGCTTCCAGCCCCTTACAGCATGAGTGCTAGGAAGCAATATAAGAAAGGCACAAAGAACTGGAAGTTGGCCTCCTTGGGTTAAGGCACACACTTCAGAGCAAAAGTACAAACAGGAGAAGGGAAGGGGAGTGAGACACCGGGGGCCTCTATTTTCTCCTGGTCCTTTTGGACAAGGGGACTCTGTGTCAGGATCATTTACCAAACTCCTTCCGGGTATAACCCCAGTTGAGGGACGAAATTATGGGATATGAGCTGGTTAATGAAATGGGGGGATGTTTGTAAAATTAGCAGTGCCTCCAATCCACTGACTTCTGCTCCTAGCTGAGGGGGGAGGCAAGAGGACATAAAATACAATTTCAGTACAAATCCACAGACTCTCTAATCACCTTTTACCCTTCACAAGTAACATTCAAAATACAAGCAGGCTTTATTCAACAGAGGGATGGGAAATCAAAGTAGGCTGCCCATATATAAAACCTCAAATTTTGGCAATACAGTTTAAAGCTGGAATTACATAGGTGATAGAATCTTTTACTGTCTCTCTGAGGCCTTGTGAAAGTCTAATATTAGGCTCTTTCCTGCAGCTTGCCTGGCTGCCTGTGGCAGTGCTAGTGCTACTGCTGCTTTCAGGGCTTTTGGTGTTACTGTCAGTCTTTAGAGGCTTCAGCACTCTTTTTGTCTCCTTATCAAACCATACCATTTCTCTGCACAGGGCACTGCCCTGCTTTTTCTAGTCAGGTTGCCTTGAGAGGATACTGGACTCTCAGCCCTGGGCTGGGCTTTTTTTGTAGAAAAAGCCCAGCAGGAACTCATTAGCATAATAGGCCACACCCAACAGCAGAAACTCATTAGCTTATTAGGCCACACCCCTGACAGCACAGCTCATTGGCATATTAGGCCACTCCCCCCATGTTACCAGAAGTGTGCTCATCCAGCCACACCCACCTTTTGCTTCTTATTCTGTTTACCTTGTTTGTTGTCCAAACCCAGGGCTTTTTTGTAGCAGGAACTCCTTTGCATGTTAGGCCACACACCCCTAATGTAGCCAATCCTAATGAGTTTCTGATGTTGGGTGTGGCCTATTACGCTAATGCGTTCCTGCTGGGCGTGGCCAACTTGGAAGCCAGCCGGAACTCCGTTCCTGTGCGTTCCTGCCCAAAAATAGCCCTGGCCCTGGGACTGGTAGGATTTGTCTCATAAGGTTTGTGCCTAGTGGACCAGCTGATCCAGCAAGGCAGCCTTCCCACGCCTCAGCCTGGGAGGTAACCAGGCTCAGCTGCATGGCTAGCAGGTGCTGAGCTCCTGTGGCTGCATGCTGTGCTTTGGCCAGGATTTCTCTCGGTGCATGGCTCTGGGATGGAGTTGCATGCAGCCAGTCTGGCACTTCACCTCCGCCTGGACCTTCTGCTGCTGCCATTCCTACAGAGTGGGAGTGGCCTCTGGAGGGCTATGGGCTCAGGTTCACATCCTGCCCAGTGGAGGCCTAGTGAGTATTTGAGGGGCCAGTGGCAAGGTCTCTCTTGTCAGCAGTTACCTCTGCAGTGCTGGGCCCTCCCTGGTCTCTTCCCCCCTGAGGACCCTGAGTCAGAGTCACTAGGCTGATCAGAGGTGGTCATGACAGGCACTCTTCTCCTTGGACAGCTTTCCTCTCCATTTCTATACAGAAATCTCCCTTCCTCAGAAAGCTCTCCTTTATTTCTTTTTCCTCAGACACCTCCTATGATTCCATACCCCTACAGACAAACACACACACCCCTTTCCCTCACAAACTCCACCAGGGGACCAAAGACCTAAGGTTACACAGGCCATTCTGGTTAATGCCAGGTCAGTATCTAATAAAACATCCATCATCCATTATTTAATTCTAGATAAAAGAGCCAGCCAAGCCCGGGTGTATCACTTGAAAACCAATGTTCCCTCTAAGCTGTGGAGTCTTGTGAGCAAAAATTCTACTCTGCGAGCTACTGGCATTAAAGTTGTGAGTGAGCGGTTTGGCTACTGCATAAATTAGTTTGCTCTGGAGCCATTTCCCCTGAGCTAAGACAAAAATGTGTGAGCCAGAGGCTAAAAAACTGTGAGCTAGCTCACACTAACTCAGCTTAGAGGGAACACTGCTTGAATCTCGCCTGAATGAAAGCTAAAGATTGACAGTGGTGCAGCTATGTTCAGTTGGGCCTGCATACAAAGACTGGTCAGAGAGGTGGAGTTGCTGTGATCCATAAAGATTCTCTCTGTGTCGTCTCAGGCAAACTGAGTGATACATGCAACACTGAGGGAGGAGAGTGTCCCATTGACCTCACCTGAGCCAAGCAGTGGCTTGGCCTTTGCCTTCACTAGATTCTACTGATGGAGGTTGTGGCGGAACGGGCCCGCGTCCACTGGCAGACCCCGCTCTGCCCACCCCTCCTTTGCCTGACCTGGCACCTGAAGGGGCAGTTTTTCACCACTGCCTCCGGGTATTGCTGCCACCACTGTCCCTGTCTTGGGCTCTGGTTAGGCGGGACAGCCTCCTAACCTCCCTCTGCTGTTGCTAGGAACCCACCTCGGGGCTTCCTGCTAATCTTCGGGGCTCCCCTGGAGAGTTGGCAACTGACCGTTTTGCCCTTATTCTCCTCCTCAGGGAGTCCCCAACCCACTCTTAGCGTGTCCAAGCGGCTGGGGGAACTATGCGGTACAGAGGGATTTCTCAGGGTCAACAGTAAAAGAATTTATTTTGAAAACACTTAACTATATACAGGCATATTAACAGTGAACTGAAGAATTAAAATAAAGGTGGATAATAAATCGCTCCATCTCTCCCTTCACTACACATACCCTGTCTAGATGGTCTGCAGGGCAGGCACATTACTTGGTTTCATTGGAGGAACACAACTCTCAACATGGCCTCTGCCTCCTGCAAACTCCAGCCAACAGCCTGACTGGCTCCAGACTTCAGGCAGACTGCTCTCAATTCCCACAGACTGGTTTCCCGCCCAAAAGCTCCACTATATGAAACAGCCCTTCCCGCCCAGGAAGTGACTCTCCCTCCTGCAGCATTCTGGGGCAGATCTCCTCACAGCCTTGATGGACTTCCTGTCCTCTCTAGGGAGCTGCCCTCTGACTGCTGGTTGGAGACAGGAGGGGGGGGAATGAGGAGGAGACTAGGCCAAGGCCTACCTCAGGTTTCATGGTCTCCTCCTATCTGGCCCACACCAACTTAAACATAGGCATAAAATGGCGTTTCTCCACAGAGGTAATGATAAACCTCAATCAAATCTGCTATTTTGAAGCAAGGTTCTTAAGGGTACTGATGTCCCAATTCCAGCTGCATATGGATGATGTTTATTATCTTGACTCCACAATCAGGCTTCAAACCTGGTTTGGGGGCTCTGTCTGCTCTGTTCGATAGCCTTCTCTGGCAGAGGAAGTATGATTCTGGACCTCAGCAGCTTTGGGTGCCTTTAAGTATTTTTAGATCTAGCGGATGCTGTTTTACCATGGTCATAGTCCTAACCGGAAGATAAAGCCCAGAAGGAAGCTACTGTTCTTCTTCATGGGACTTGTCCCTCAGGGCTCCATCTTGTCTCCTTTGGTATTTAACATCTCTACATGAAGCTGGTTTGAGAGTTCATCCAGGCACTTTGTATCATCTGTATCTTGATGATACCTCACTCTTTTCTTCTTTTCCTCTTAACCAGATGAAGCTGTCTTTATCCAGAACAGGTATCAAAAGACAGTAAGGGATGAGAACCTCAATCCAGAGAAGATAGAAGAGATGTTGGCAGGAAATTCAGAGGACCAGCTTTCAGGGGAAATGCCTGTTCTTGATGTGGGTTATATCAGATTCACAATGGGGAGGAGTGTTCTCCTGTAGCCAGCTGGACGTGTTCGATCCAGTATGGACCTTTCTGTTCTTTAAAGTCTGCTGGTGGCACATCTTCTAGGAGCAGGGTATTTTTGATAGTCACATGAAGCTGCCTTATACTGATTCAGACCATTGGTCCATTAAGGTCATTAACATCTATTCTGGCTGGTATTGGCTCTCTAAAGTCTCAGGCAGAGGTCTTTCACATTGTCCGATCCTTTTGACTGGAGATGCCGTGGACCTTCTGCATGCAAAAGTGATGCTCTACTACTGAGCCACAGCCCTTCCTCAATATTGCCCCAATGCTGTGGAACGTATTCCCTGGTGATGTTCACCTGTCCTTGGGTTCTCTCTACAAACTGTTTAAGACTTATCACTTCAGACTTTTTGTGACCTACAGCTGTGAGAATTATAGGTTTTTTATGCTTCTGCTATCTGTGCTAATTTTGCCTCCTTGATTTTGTTTTAATGTCTGTTATAGGCTGCTATGAAAGTATAGCTTTAAGCAGTGTATTCATTATTGTAAATAAATAAAAGGTAAGGCAAGGTTGTTAGGTGGCCACTTCTGGGTGGAGTGTGTTCCATTAAGGGTGAATGTTAGTAAAATGTGTATGAAGTTTTGCTTCCGCTCTGATGGAAAGTTACAAGCTACAAATGAAGATAGGATTTGGAGGACAGGATGGAGCTGGCTCAACTGTACATGAAACAACTTTCCCAGGGAGGTGCCCCTAGTCCCGTCACTTTCAATCTTTAGAAGGTGGCAGAAGACTCTTGTATTTAGGACTGCATTTAATGAAAGCAGTCCTAAACTGTGATTTTAAATTTTTGGTGTTTATGTTTGTTTGTTTGTTTGTTTTAAACTGCCCTGAAAGGCAGAATTTTATTGAAATTGTCACATGTTTTGCACAAACAAACACAAAATAAACATACATAGTAAAGGTAAAGGTCCCCTTGCTCGAAAGCCAGTCGAATCCGACTCTAGGGTTGCGGTGCTCATCTCCGTTTCAAAGCCAAAGAGCCAGCGCTGTCCGAAGACGTTTCCGTGGTCATCTGGCCGGCATGACTAAACACCAAGACGCACGGATTGCTGTTACCTTCCCACCCAAGTGGTACCTATTTATCTACTTGCAATTTCTTGCTTTCGAACTCCTAGGTTGGCAGGAGCTAGAACTAGAGACGGGAGCTCACTCCGTCATGCGGCACACTCGGGTCTCGAACTGCTGAACTACTGACCTTCCATAGCCTGCAGTTCAGCGTCTTAACCACTTGAGCCACCGCAGCTCCAAAACATACATACATACACACATTTATGGGGGTTATTATTCTTTTTAACAAACATTATGCTTATACCTAATCCACCTTAATCTCTATTCTTGTATATTATGTTGAGTAACCATCCAACTCTACCTAAATCGAGAATATACTTTCTAATAAACGAATAGTCTGTCCATTATAAACTTGCCTACATGTAATTATCATACCAATTATAGAACCGTGTCCAAGTATTCTGGTTTGGGGGGTATTTCATTAATATTGTAAGCTACCTTCTAGCAAATGTTTTAAATAAATGAACTAAATACTCTTGATATCATTTTACTATTGTTAATTATTATTCAATTATTGTTAGCTGTTTTAAAATGTTTTAATTTGTCAAATCTTTGTTGTGAACTGCCCTGAGCCTGCTTGCAGGGGAGGGCGGGAGAGAAATATAATAAAATAAATAAATATTTTTCAAGGGCACAGAGGTTCAGATCTCATGTAGCATCACACAGGGTGCTGAAGGGCTCTTCCCACATTGTGTAGTGTTGCCCCGGGGGAGGGGCAGCAACATTTCTAGATGCAGCTCTGGGAAAGCAAAAGACTCAAAATCTAATCTAGAGAGTACATTTCTGGCACGCTTTACAAAAGACAGAACAGATGAACTCCTGTGTTTTATAGCTGGTGATTAGTCATATCTATCTCTATTTGCCATCAAGGGCTGAAAGCCTGGCAGCTATTTTTAAAGCCAGCATGGATTTTGCTCTGCATAAATAAGGACACAGAAACCTGGAGGACAGGAAAAGATGACTTGGCGCTCCATCCTTGTCTCTTCTTGTTTCATCTCAGGCCACCACACTGTACCCCTTTTCCTGGGGTCCTTCTGAGGGCATCAAATTGTGGGGGGCAATAATAATTTTGATTGATACATTTTCTCTACTAAGCACTATGTGGTTTCAAACTAAGTTGCAAAAGCTAGCCAGTTTCTTGCTTTCCTGTAAGAGCTGGGTGCTTCTCCCATAGCCTGTCTTGTGGCTAGCTCAGCTTAGTTCCCCTTTCTTGTAACAGGTGTGTTTCTTAACAATTCTTCCTTTGCAGTTTCAGCTAGTTACTTTAGCAAACAGACAACTTTTTTTTTTTTAAGTCAGGCATGACTTTTCCACTTGAACATATGAAACTGCCCTGTACTGACTCGGTGACGTCTGCTTTGATTGATAGTGGCTCTCAAGAAGAGGTTAGGGATGCCAGCCTCCAGACGGGACCTGGGGATTCCCCGGAATTACAGCTCATCTCCGGACTATGGATAAGTGTTCCCCTGGATAAAATAGATACTTTGCAGGGTGGACTCGTTGGCATTGTACCCCACTGAGGTCCCTGTCTTCTCCAGACTCCAGGAATTTCCCAACCTGCATCTGGCAACCATAGAAGAGGCCTTTCACATCACCTACTTCCTGATTGTTTAAACTGGACATGGTAAGGATCGAACCTGGGAGTTTCTGCATGCAAAACAGATGCTGTACCACTGAGCCACACTTGCTTCTTCTTGTTCTCTCTGAGAGGCCAGAGACAAGAAGGTGTAGGGAGTTGTAGACAGTTCCTGGGAGATAGGCTTCCATCTCAACACTGAATATGCAATATTGTGGGCAGCTGTACAAATTTAGATAATTCAGGATATTTCCTTTCCAAGAAGACAGAGAGTAGGAGTTGCAGTTTTGAGGGGTCATAATCATGCTGCAAATAACATTATAGTGACTCAGTAAGAACACAGGAATCGCCTTGATGGATCAGACTCAAAAGTCGTGCATGTTCTTTCCATCACATAGGCACAGTTAGGTGTATCCCAAAGCTCATAAGCAGGAGATACTATTCCCCTGCTGTTTGGAGACTTGGCACAACGTAACAACAGTGCTGGGACACTTAAAGGGGCAGCTGTGCTCTGCCTTTGGAGAGTGGCATCATGTACATCCTTTGCAGGGCCTGGGCTTCTTTTCCTGTCAAGCTGACTTATGGCAACCCTCTAGGGTTTTCAAGGCAAGAGACATTCAGAGGTGGTTTGTCATTGCCTGCCTCTTAGGGATGCCAGCCTCCAGGTGGCACCTGGGGATCTCCCACTATTACAGTTGATCTCCAGACAACCAAGATCAGTCCCCCTGGAGAAAACGGCTGCTTTGGAGGGTGGACTCTATGGTATTGTACCCTGCTGAGGTCCCTTCCCTTCCCTCCCCAAACCCCAACCTCCTCAGGCTCCACCCGCAAAACCTCCAGGTATTTCCCAACCCATAGCTGGCAACCCTACTGCCTCTGCATTGCAACCTGGGTATCCCTTAGTGGTCTCCCATCCAAATACTAACCGGGGGCAACCCTGCTTAGCTTCCAAGGTCTGATGATATCAGGAAAGCCTGGGCTATCCAGGTCAGGGCCTTGGCTTCTATAGTGTGTTTAAAGAGCTATATGAATCTCAAAGCCAGCCTGACTTTTCTACAGGCAAGAGACAATTGTGGAGAGGCCATAGCCTGCTTTCTCTGGTAAACTGGCTTCTGTCTACATCGTGTCACCTATGCCTCTGTGATCCTTCCCACAGTAAGAGGGACTCTGGTGTGCTTGCTGTCATGCAGATTCAAGGTTCCTTTCCCAAAATTTACTATTTATACCCTAGATTCTCAAACTGGTGTGTGTGTGTGTGTGTGTTTGTGTACATGCATGCAAGATACCTGGCAAGATGGGTGGGTTTAAAGTCAGGAGCAATCAGTAGCTGCTACTTGAAGCAATCTTTCACTTGAGTATGTGGAACTTTAGCTGCATGCAAGGATAAGGATGATGAGGGAGTCCCCTCCTTCCAGAAGTTTATTTATGATTCCTTCCTCCTGGCCCACAGATCTTCATGCACAGCAGTGGGCTGCAGACACACAGAGTTGTTCATAGGATCTTTCGAAACATACATTCCATACATTTGGAAGGGTTGGCAAATACAAGGACAATTTAGAAGGGGTGGACTTAAAAGCTCTGGTTGCCTGTCTTGCTTGCTTGTAAAGCTGTTGGCACTGTTGACTCTCTCAGTACCTGATGGCTTCCCCACAAGACGTAAAATAAGAGGTGACAGTTCTGTTATATTATTTCACTGGATTTGGCAGACCATGCCACATCAGGTTGTGTTACTTTAACTCAGCTCAGCTGAGAAACCCTTTGGATCAAAAGGCAGCCTGTCTCTCAAATGCTTTGTTTGGCCCACATGAAACTGGCCATATCTTACCACACCCTGGAAAAGCTGCATTTGGCTTTTTCTTCTCCCAGAATGAGGGCAAGGAAAACTTGGGGGGGGGGGAGCTCCAGGGGAAATATAAAATGATGAAATAAAATAAGGGAGTTTACCTTCAGGTGGCTATAAACCTCCCTCCTTCACTTTTCTTTATGTCAGAGATAGAGAACACTATTTGCAGGTATATGGTCCCACGTTCTGGTGCTTGAATTTTAAGCCTTCTTTCCCCTTCCTGCTTCACTTTGTTGCTTTCTGTCTCATCTCCTCCTCAGTAAATGAAATATTCATATTCTTATCAATCTTCCAGTCCCTTGTGCTATTTCTGGTCTTCCTGGCAAGGAACTCTTTACCTTTGTTGACATTTGGCTGCCTCCTCTGTGTCCCATTTTAAGAAACCATTGAAATGAATCTCTCTTTCTTTCATTTCCTTCTAGAGGTGCTATTTGATTTCTTTGACCTGATGTTGTGTAATGGAGTGTCAGACAAAGACTGGGAGAGCTGAGTTCAAACCACGAATCTCTCAAGTTCACTAGGTAACCTTGCACCAGTCACTAGGCTACCCACCTCCATGTGGCATCTGGAGATGTCCCATTAGAACACTTTCCCAACCCAGAGCTGGCACTACTACCAAGCACAGTCCCTCTGTTTAACCCTGCCTCATATGAGTGTTGTGAGGATAAAATGTGGGAGAACAACAGAGGTCATTTCGGGGGGAATCGCGGGGGATCGCAGTTCCCCCGGGTGAGGTAAGGGGGGCGGGGCACATGACGAAGCCCTGCCCCCTGCTTCTGGCCGCCCTGCTTCCGGCCCTCATTCAGCCACGAGGAGGCCGGAGAAGAGGGAGGGTAAGTTGCTTCCTCCCTGCCTCTCCCCACCCCTGCCTGCCTGGGGCCAGGGACGGCCTTCGCGGGGCTTCCTTGCACTCCTGCCGGCCTTGCAGGCCCACCGCTGGGCCCCTCATGGGGCTCGGCAGTAGAGCTGTATGGCCGGTGGCGGCAGCTGGGACCGTTGGGGGCGGGGTGTGTGGCCTTATGACACACTTCCAGTGATGTCAGGGGGTGTGGCCTTATGACACACTTCTGGTGATGTCAGGGGGTGTGGCATATGCTAATGAGTTATGCTAATGAGTTCCCCTAGCTCTTTTTCTACGACGCGACCCTGGAGAACAATGTATGCTGTCCTGAACTCTTTGGAGCAGGGGTGGAATAAAATGCACTAGATATACAGGTAGGAAGATCTTGTGGGCCTTTCCTAGAGAACTGAAACCCACATTAGAGTTTGGGCTATTTAAATGTTCTCTCAGCCACGTGGTTACTGCCCTTTTGCCCAGTTATGTTCTCATTTAAAGGACTCAGATATACAATGTAAGTTATGTTGGATCCAGGCCAAGGGTGCATTTAGCACCCGATTTGCAACAATGGCCAACCAGTTGTCCCCAGCAATAATAGTGGGAAGGTTAGGGTAGCCTCACAACTGTAGAATTATTTCCCAGAAGTAGTACAACAGTGCTTGCATTGGATGAACTTTGAGTTTTGTCCATGGGCTGGTGTCTGCAGTCAATACTGGTTCTATAGTTTGATTATTTTGGTTGTATCCGACTGACATGACTACCCCTCTGCAATTATTTTTACTGTTGTTTTGCTAATCCTATAAACTGTCTGGAGTAGAATAGCTGGATTGACATGATTTAAATAAATAAAACATAGTTGGTCCTTGAGGATTTGTTGGCAACTGCCAAAGTGGCACTGAATGTGACAAAGGAAGGTCCTCAAGCACTTGACTCCAATAGGCCAGAGGCTCTTCTGGATTCCTTTAGCCTTTCAGGCTTAGTTTAAGGAGCTGGTTTTGACCTATAAAGCTCCCAATAGCTTGGGTTCCTCAGTGACCCTAAGAAACCCCCTCCTTGCCCATGTTATTTCTGAAAGATACTAGACATTTTTCATCCATGAAACATGAGATCATATGGCTAGGATGGGGGTTGCACTTGTTGCAAGTGTGTACTGGGTCCAGAGAAAGGGTGTGGTTGTTTACACTGCAGTAGCCATACCCACAGTGATATCCAAGATAAGAAGGTGTTTGTTCTTTTGGTTTGAATTACCGTGGTTCCAGGCTGGGTTATTGCAGTTTAATTTACATGGAACAGCCTTTAAGATGACTTAGAAGCTGAGCACAGTGTCCATTAAGAGACAGGAAGTTTTTGTTTCATCACGTGTCCTAGCTGCCAATTTGCTTCTGGGCTCAATTAAAGAGGCTGGATTTGACCTTTAATTCTCTGCTTGGCTTGGGACCCACAGCCCTAAGAAACTGTCTTGTCTTATACCAGCCCTGCTGATATCTGTGTCAGTCAAAACAGGTACTGCTTCAGTTACTATCTACCTATACAACGCAAGAAATGGTATAGCCCAGAGGTGCTGCCTTACTCACGGGTAGTCCTAAATAGTGGGGCACCTCACTTCTGACCTGAACCAGAGACCCACAAACTCAGGCCAAGGAAGGCACTCTTGGCCTGAAAACACAGAGCTAGTCACAGCCCTGAAAGGGGGTTTCAATTTCAGGTTGTGCAATGAAGCCCTCCAAGACAATCTACAATATCCTCCTCCTCCCAGCAAGGTCTGCATATGAAACAATGCTGAGTTCCACCAGGTACAGTCTGTATTTCTAAAGCTATCCAGTGGCCACCTGGCGAGTAGCCCTTCTGTCCCCAAACCTGCACATAGTCCCTTTTATGTTATTTCTATAAATCCTTTGTCTCCACACCTGTCCTTCTTGCTCCATCCCTCAGGATACTGAGATAAACCAGTCAATCATTCACATTTTAAATGATCCTTCCTGACACTAATCAGGGAATCATTTCTCACCTTTTGTGTAAACCTGGAAACCTATTCAACTTGCCTTGTCAGGACCATCAGTGGTCATCAAACCCATTCAGACAGCTCCAGTAGAGCCATCTAGCACTTGGCTAATCTCATCAATGCTATTGTGAATCCAGACTTTGCCCCCCTGTGACTTTATTGGTCACACCTAGGTTTTGCTCCTCCTGGTGTCACAGCCCTGGAACCCCCTATTGGTCCAGATAATCTTTTCTCTTCACCTGAGGCAAGCCCCTCAAGGCCTCCCATTGGTCTGCATTGTTTTCTTATGCCTACATCCACAAAAGCACATGGCCTCGACTGTGTGTCTGCCCGGATGCCAACTGGCAGTTCACCCCCAAACTGTGTTTGGACCATAATCTCTTATCCGTGGACCTCTGCACATCTGGACACGTATAACCCCCGCAACTGACCCTGCTGTTCTCTATCATCACCTCTGTTTTCTTAGCTCTGCATTGTGTGCTCTTTTCTTGAATGCTTAGTGTGCTTGTAATTAGGGAAATTCTTCAATAAAAACTATTTAATTTACTCTTCAGATCTGAAGTCTTCCTACTGTAGTGGACCTTGGTATAAACAGGTGTGCGATCCCTGGCACCCCTCTGGCACCCCTGCTGCCTAGCTAATTTCCCCCAACAACAGGGCAGGCCATTGGTGGTAACAAGGGCCACTAGAAGAAGGGCCTTTACAGCTACAGCCCTGAAGCTGCAGAGGCATCATGTCTGCAAGGTTCCATCATAAGTGAGGTTCAGAGCTATGTAAGTTTTCAGTGTATGGCAGGAACATTTATTTTAAACTATATGGAGTAGTGTAAGAAACATTTTTATCTGATTATGCTGCTTAATTTTATTATGATACTGTCTAATTTGTGTATACTTTTTGCAGCCTTTGTATGGCTTACTAAGTACCTGTGTGGTGCTTTGATCTAAAAATAAAATATTATAAACATCTGTCATGTCCCTTTGTCATCTCTTTTTCTAAACTGAAAAGCCATAGTTTCCTTAATCGTTTGTCACAGGGAAGGTGTGCCAATTCCTTGCTTGTTTTGGTTGTACTTTTCTGCACCTTTTCCAGTGACCAGAATGGTACACACAGTATTCCAAATGCAGTTGCACCATATATTTTTTACAAGGGCAATACAATATAGTCTCTTTAGTAATAAAACATAGCACATAGTTTGCTTCTTACTGCTGACACACACTGAATCAACACTCCATGGATGACCCCCTCCACAAGATCTTATTCCTGGTCAGTCATTGCCTGCTCACACCTTATCATTTGTTGCCTCTCACCCAATTTGAAGAGATTATTTTGGAGCTACTCACAATCTATTTTGGTTTTCACCATACAATCTTGGCTCCACTGTTCACTGCCGGCTCTAGATTGTTTATAAACAAATTAAATATCACTGGTCCTAATGCAGATCCCTGGCAGACCCCAAAGTTCACTTCTGTTCTGAGAACTGGCCATTTACTCCTGCTCTCTGCTTCCTGTCATTTAACCCATGAGTCTTTAATCAATTAACTGAGCACTTTTTATTGCTGCTTGCTTCATTGAATTTTTTTCTGTGTTGCTTGGTCCATAAGGTCAAGGACAGCGTCATCATGAAGACCATGTCATCATGAAGACAGCCAGCTTCTGATGGAATTGTCAGAGTGACTCAGGGTGCTTTTCTTTTCTTTTTTTAAAATGCAAGCTGAGTGTGTCAATCTGAAGTTTTTACTTGCAGCAGAAAGTGCTTTACATAGTGGCCTTTTTCCGGTGCCAAAAAGCTACCGTAAGAGTGTTTGTCTTGAGGGGGAAAAAGCCAGGGCAATCTCCTACCTATTCCCATTGTCTCCTAGGTTGGCTACTGTCACACTCTCTCTGTCTCCATTTATCTACCTGTAAAATGGGGATAACACATATCTCTTGATTGCTATTTATCTACTAGGAGACCTTTAGACACAACATTTTCTTCTCTGTGTCAGATTAACACTGAGCTATGCTAGATGCACATGGGTATGAACCCGTAAAATGTTGCTGTAGTCTAAATCCATTTAAATGAATGAGCTTAGACATGAGTAACGCTGCATAGGGTAACAGTGTAAACTACAGTGGCCTGCTGGTGTACTTGATTATCCTTAACACAATGACACACCTACATAAGAAGGGCAAATTGACAGATCTGGAGACTTGGTGCAGGGGAGGCAAAGCTTCTTCAAAGTACTTTTCTAGATTAGAGTCAGTTGCCTCAACAGCACAACATTATGCCTGCAGAAGCGGAGGTGTAAGTAAATTAAACTTTTCCAGTGAATGGACAGCTCCATTTAACGGTCCCCAGCTTCCTCCCCTGCAATTCTGCTCCCCACCACCATCCCTGGAGAACAGGATTCCAACTGATAACTCAGCAGCCAGTCACACCACACCGACAGCAATTCAAGAGTCCTAGCATGGGAACACAGTTCACCTATCAAGATGCACTGCATGGAGATTACCACCAATGCCCCCTCCAGGTCTAAAGCACTAGGTGCATAGTAGTGAGAACTTTGGCGAAAGGGCATTTTGCACAAACAACAAACAGCAAATTAAAAAAAGGGAAGAGGAACACTACTCATCATTTCAGACCTCTTAAAGGTACTAGGTCTCAGGATTCCAGACAAAACACCTACCAGGAATCTACAAGGGCAAAGCACCTCACACAGCAAGGGGGAGCCCATGTCTCCAAGCAGGACTGTCTCCTCGCAAGTACCCCAAGACATGTGAAGCACTCAAACAGTCATGGTCAACGAATCTCTCTTCCTTCCTCTATGATAGATCCAGGTGGGTAGCCGTGTTGGTCTGAAGCAGTAGAACAAAGTGTGAGTCCAGTGGCACCTTTAAGATCAACAAAGTTTTATTCAAGGTATAAGCTTTCATGTGCAATCACACTTCTTCAGATATAGACTAAAGCTTATACCTTGAATAAAACTTTGTTGGTCTTAAGAGAAGAAGAAGAGGAGATTGGATTTATACCCCGCCCTTCACTTGAAGTCTCAGAACGGCTTACAAACTCCTTTCCCTTCCCCTCCCCACAACAGACACCCTGTGAGGTGGGTGGGGCTGAGAGAACTCTGACACAAACTGCTCTTTTTCAAGGACAGCTGTGCCAGAGCTTGTGACTGACCCAAGGTCACATCAGCAGGTGCAAGTGGAGGAGTGGGGAATCAAACCCGGTTCTCCCAGATTAGAGTCCGCACACTTAACCACTACACCAAACTGGACTCACACTTTATATTCCTTCCTCTATGTTGGTTTTATAATCCTTTGTTTTCTAATCTTCCCCATTCTAATTGCCAGTTTGTTGCTATTACATTTTTATTCATCCCTTCTTCCAATGAACTCAGGATGGAAAACATGGTTCTGGGCTGGTTCTCTCTTCTTTTGTTTTATCCTCACAACAACACCGTGAGACCGTTTAGGCTTAGCAAAAGTGTCTGGACCAAGATCACACAGGAAGCTTTATGGCAGGGTGTAAATTTGAACCTAAGTCTCCACAATTCTAGTTAAATACATTTCAGGATTATGCTGATGTGATGAACGTGGGAAATGCTTTTCCTTCCTAACCACTCTACAAGTATGAGGTGAGGTTACCTATATCTTTAGTCAAACTAAAATCATGAATAAACCATGAGCCTCAAGTTCAGTCACTTCTATTGACAACAAGTTCCCAAATCTGATTTACATACATATTGTGACTGACAGTCTTTAACTTTTTTTGTATTGGCCCAGGATGAGTCTCTTTAGCCAATCCTTATTGTAGTTTTCAGTCCCTGGGAAGGCTGGATTCTTTTTTCTTTTAAATAAAGATCTTTGGGACTTAAGGTGCAGACTTGGGGCTTGTTTCACCAAGACGTCTATACTGGCCTTCACGCTGGTCTCTTTAATTCTGAACGCCTATGCTAAAAAAAGATGTGACTACAAAGTTTTGTGCCCTATCTGGCTTTTAGATCTATTCTTACATGTCTTCTGCTTCTTACTTTACAGGCCATAAAAATCTGATTTTCTTTTCATAGTAACAATTTTAAAAATATTTTGATTATAATTTTCAGGATTTTCAGAATGCCCTCTCATCTCATTACAGTTGAGTTGCTTCTGGATTTTCCAAGGAGTTTAGAATGGTGTGCATTGTTCATACAGTACAGATTTCTTCATACTGTATTTTCCATACAGTACAGATTTCTTCCTTTAAAAACTGCAGATGTGCTATGTTGGTATAAACATTGTGGTATAATTATCAGAAAGTCCAATTGCATCATAGTGAATGCCATCATACCAAGAGGAAGTGGCTTGCGTTGGATGATGTTCTTGATTATTTCTTTTGTCATAAGCTCTGGCTGTTATTCGTCCCAGTTGTTCTTGCTAAGCTGTTTTTATGGCTGTTTGTTCTAAGTTCACAGTTTTATTTTGTAGATTTGCTGTTTTGATTTGTTTCTTAGCTGTCTGAAATTAAGGAGATGTGGGATATAAATATTTTAATACATGTTGAATTGCTTTTAGAAAGGGGAACTGATGTGGTTTTGCATCCTTTTAATAAAACTCCTCCCAGGTTATGCAGTCCTCAGCAGATCTGCTTGAATAACTTTCACTTAAATTAATGGCACTTACTTCCAAGTGCGTGCATGGAGAATTAAGGAATAAATCTGAGCCCATTGTTGCTTATCCCAATAAATGTGGCCAAAGGTAACAGTTTCCAGGAATTAATCAAGTATAGAAACATTACGCTCTCCAAAACAAACCTATCATTACGTCCACTTATTTAATCAATTTCTTTGCTTACATCTATTGAGAAGAGAAACATCTGTTTCTATCTATCCGTAAATCCAGCTGCATTCTAATTTATCCTCAGCGATATGGTCTACTTCTTCCTTCATATGGTAAAACTAAGCCATTTTAAAGAGGCTTAAAAAACAGGATGACTTTGACAACTAAATGATAACCAAAAATAAAACTCAAAACTGGTCATATTGGAGTGCATGGTAACATTGTTTAATTGTACTTGTTAAGGCATAACATTTTTTACTATAACAAACAATCAACAATACTATCAATGACAAAATAAGCACACACCAACTTATTACCTCCACTCAAATTAATTAACTGAATTCAAAAGTATATGTACAGAATAATCTCATGTTTTGGTTCACAATAACATGGGTCAAAATAGACCTGAATTTCCATTTTCAATTGGTGATATTTGATAGGATGCTAACTGATGGTAAGATTTTGAAGTGAAACTTACTTGAAATATTCAAGGAGTGCTTGATAATGAAAATTAACATTCTTTTCTGTAGAACAGACAAATGCTAATACAGTCCCCTGTTGAGATACAAACACAAAGAGAACAAGGATTATACAATCAGGCAACAGCAATAACAGGGAAGTCTAAATGAATTTGATTTGAGCTGTCTAATATGTGATGATCAATCAAGCCCAGAGTGAGCAGAAAGGTTCTCATAATGTTGTAGAAATGGTAAGCAGTATTTTTTACTGCCAACTTTCCTACCTAGTAATCAAATTAGTCTTCAGTCCAGAAGAAATTGCTTTTGTTCTGTCAGCATGCAGTTCCAACTGAATACTGGCAGTGTAGGCTAGCTAGAATTATGCTATTTGTATTTTAACCCTGCAATATTTGGTACAATATGCAATGCCTAGATACTTCCTTGATCATGTTATTTGCACAAATGTGTTCAGTGTGGATTATTCTTGGTTTTGATTTACAAAATAGTTCCCCTCCTGGAGATACTACTTGCCTGGCGTCCAAGTTCTTATGCAACAGAGTTGTTGGAACATACTGCTTCTGATGACTTCATGGTATATGTTCCCAACCTCTGACCAATGCCCGATGGACACCCAACAACCCAAGCTTTCACAAGGAGTGTATCCCTAATTATAAGTCTCGGAGTAGATATTGTATGTGTTGTTAACTAGGATTAGCGTCTGCAGTTAAGGGCTGTATTGCCCAATGGCTGGTCAAACCTGAGAGGAGGACTGTCCCCCATATGACATCACGTAAAGGAGTAAAGGTCCTTTTGTGTATGCTTCCTGTGTTATGCCACTAGAGAGATTCCCTTCCTTTTCTGGGATGAATCCTAGCCATCCTGGTAGCAAAGACTGTGCTGTCTTCTCCTTCTCTGCTGTTGTGAAGGTTTGCATTCTCCCTAAGGGTTGTGTTCCCTGTGTGCCGATCCAGATGACAATATATCATTTCTGGCCTACATAAGCAAATATTCAGTCAAGGTGACCAAGGTAGACTAATGGTGAACACCCCATGGCACAGTGCTGTGCTACTGCCCACCTGCAGTACATTTTCATTGTGGCTCTTTAAGCAGGGACAATCAGGTACATAAGTGGGCTGGCTACAGGTGTTTTCTGAAGTAAATTATACTAGGCAGTATAAATCACTGGGCAATATAAAATATAATCAAATTAACAGTCTGTAGGATAGTGCTCCCTGACATTATGACCATTATGACCACCACTAATGAACCAGCTCTCCAAACAGCTGGATGATAAATCATATTGCCCCCTCTTCCCAAATTGTTTCTCTCTGGTCTAGGAGATAGAGGCTAGGTGCCAAAGAATTATGCAGTTAGTTCTTTATACTCAAATGGTGCTGGATTTACATTTGTTAAATGACAGCTTTGACTCCTACCCTCATGTACCTATTACACTGCACACTGGACTGTTTTTAAAAATCAGGAGAGTTTCAACAACCATTTATGATGTAAAAAGGGGGGAAAGTCCAAAATCCTACTAAGTGCCTACAGACCCTGAAGTGCACCTAAACTAGTTCTCTGGATCCTAGCCATGCTGGTAGCAAAGACTATTGTTCCTATTTTCCCCACTCTATGCTAGTTGAAGTAAAACACAGTATTTACTAATTCCCCCCCAAGCATGCCATTAAAGGGGTGGTCATCTTACATTCACATACAATTACAGTTATGGACAGTAATATTTTTTTTGTGTGTGTAACATTTTCATGGGAGTTACATTACATTCAGGTTTGTCTTCCTTTTAGGTAAATATGGTATCTGTAGACACCCTACATCTGGGATGGTATGAAATTAACATTTTCCTGAATCTCCATATCAACTTTGATTAGTCAGCTATCTTTTACTTTGTACTTTTAGCACTGCAGGGCAGAGAAAAGTAGACCCAACAGCCCAGTGCAGTAGTCATCACCAGATGCTATCATGGACCCTTAATTTAGAAGTAAATCCCAGTGACCTCAGTGGAACATCCTACCAAATGATCAAGGCAGAAGAGCAGGATCCTTTGCAAGTTAATAGGATCATTCTGCTACAAACTGTGGAATCTGTAGTCCTTTTCTGTTTTAATTATGTTTATATAGTCCTCTCTCACACAGAGAGGGGTGCTTGGGTACATCACTGTGATATCTTCAAGCAGCTTGGTGTCTCCTGAGAGAGTTCAGTGTCTTCTGCACGTTTCTGTATTGGTGTACACCCTTCTTGTACTCTGAGTCTCATGGCAGGCTCTTATTATCTTATAATAAGTAATAGTGTAGAAGTAACTGAATTCTCTGCCAACAGCAAATATTTAGCAGTGGTTGAAAGATCAACTGAAGGTCAGAGTCGAATGATGTAGTGGACTGAAGCAGATGCCACTGGCCTAGAGAACATTTCTCTTTTTCCCCCTGAAGGCCACTTCAAATATTATAATTCCTTTGCAAAGACCATATCGACGTATGAAAATTAGTATTGTTAGAACTGTGGTCTTACTGAGCAGCCAATACAAACAGCAGTTCTGAAGTGCCAAATCTATGCACTTGCATGGGAAAGAACACTTGAACTGTGCTTCAGATTATATTTGTGTACTCTTCCAGAATGGGGATGATTTTGCCTCTGATTCAGCATGTGATAATAACAAGCCCCCCTAATAAATGCAGATAAGAGAACATCAAAGGGCAGTTTATCAGTGCCAAAGAGAGCTGAAGTCATTGAAGCCAATGAGTTTAGAAGGGTATAACTCTGTTTAGGATGGCACTGTTGGAGACAGCCCCAAGCCTATAGATATTTACTTGGAAGCAATGGGGTTAATTCAAAGCTAGTATGTTTACGACTGCAACCTTCATGGCTCAAATTGCTATGAAGAATATGGACCTCATATTCCATTGTGAACCCCAACTCTTCAGGATAGCATTGACAAGTTGTACCTCACTCAGAAATTAATATTTTACCTTTACTCTGGCTGAATTGGAAGGCAGCCCCAGCTTCTCCAGTCCATTTTGTGCCACTTCTACCTTGTATAATGAGGACTTTGGGTGTGTTGCTGCAGGGTGATGGCATGCAGCTCACGAGTGTGAGATATCATGGCTGCCTTGCCTCCTAGTTCAGCAGCAACAACGGGGGAGGCTCTGGCTCAATCAGGGGATACAACCTACTGATGAAGACATTTGCTGAAGGGCACTTAGACAAGGAATTCTCCAAACCTGTTTGGCTGGTCAGCCACATTTATCTTGGGAATCAGTCAAATTTATCTTGGAAATCAAGAACAATGCTACAAGTGTGGCCTAAAGGGAAAGGTTAGTACTGAACTGAATTCCTTGATAGTATTGTTGAAGTGGGAAGGGCCAAATCCTAGGTTATCTTGGGTTTTTCATTCTCTTGTGCAACTTGAAAGTATACTTCCAGCATTTGAGATTGAATTGCTCTAAAAAAGACAATTTCTCGCTTACTTAGTATGTAACACTTCACTCAGCTTTCTGTAATCACCTGGAATGCTCAGAAACTGTCATAAGAACATATGAAGAACCCTGCTGGATCAGGCCCAGCAACAGGGCATAGAGGCCAAGGCCTCCCCTGATGTTGCCTTCTAGCACCAGTATTCAGAGGTTTACTGCCGCTGAATATGGAGTTTCCCTCTATTCACAATGGCTAGTAGCTTAACTTCATGAATCTCTGCAGCCCCTTTTAAAACAGTGCCTGTGGCCGTTGCTCCATCCTCTGGCAATGAATTCCACATTTTAATTGCTTGTTGTGTAAAGAAGAGTTTCCTTTTGTCAGTGTTGAATTTGTGGCCCATTAACGTCATTGGATGCCCTCGAATTCTAGTATTTTGAGGAAGAGAGAAAAAGTTTTCTATGTCCATTGTCCACCCCATACCTTATTTTATAAATTTCTATCATGCCTGCCAGACTTTTCAGTCCAACCCCCTAATCCTTTTGGTTGCCTTCTTCTCTACTTTTTGTAATTCTGCAATGCTCTTTTTGAGATACGGTGATCAGAACTGCATGCAGTATTCTAAATGAGGCCACACCATAGATCTATACATGGGCATTATAATATTGGCCACTTTATTTTCAATCTTTTCCCTAATAATCCCAAGGACAGAGTTTGTCTTTTTCACTGATGGGGTGCCTGTATTAACTTTTAGGTTTATAATTACATGGTTTTATGATGTTATCTTATTAATTTATATGTATTCTAATTATTTTAATTAGCTTTTATATGTATTTTACTCCAGTATAATATCTGCTCTTCTAATTGGAGAGTTGTAACATCTATACCAGGGGTGTCGAACTCATTTGTTATGAGGTCTGGATCTGACAAAAATGAGACCTTGTTGGGCCGGGCCATGTGTGTCATAAAATGTAATGCCAGGTAGCAGAGATATAAACTTTATAAAGGACACAAACACAAAGGTGGTTTGTTTTTTTACTTAAAATAAAAACATGCTTAAAACATTAGCACTCTTGCAATATTTTATTTATTTATCAGTGTCTGATAACTGATACCTCTTGCTCTGAATTATTGCACCAAAATGTCTGTGCTGTTGCAATCTTGAGTATGCTGTTCAGGTGTGTATCTGTAAGCTGCAAACCTATGATGACGCAGCAGCAGCAGCAGAACTGGAAGAAGAAACAGAAGACAGCAAGTTCCACTGTAAGCCTGATATAAGCCTGATATAAGCCCCTGATCTATACTTTCAATATGATTTACTGTATGAACTTGTATCTGGTCGTGGAAATTAATGAATTATTCATTCATTCACTCACTGCTGGAGCCCACTGGCTTGACACTTTCATTAAGCTATCCACTGTGACCACAAGGTTTCTTTCCTGTTCAATCTCAGCATGTTCAGACCCCCTTAGCAAATATGTGAAGTTGGTATTTCTTGTTCTAACCTACATCAGTTTACAACTTCATTTGTCATAATGCTGCCCACTCATCCAATCTGAAAAATCCTCCTGAGCTCTTCATAGTTGGCCTTGGTTTTCACCATTCTGAAGAATGTTGCCCACCCCCAGTTCCAGATCACTTATGAATAAATTAAATAATAACAGTCCCAACAATGATCCTTGTGGGACCCCACTGTTTATTTTTCTTTATTGCAAGAACTAGGGTTGTCAGCTCTGGGTTGGGAAATATCTGGAGATTTTTGGGTGGAGCTTGGGGAGGGAAGGGACCTCAGCAGTGTATAATACCAGAGTCAATCCTACAAAGCAGCCATTTTCTCCAGGGGAACTGATCTTGGTCATACAGAGTCTCCAGTCTGGAGATCAATTATAATAGGGGGAGATCACCAGGTGCCACTTAAAGGTTGGCAACCCAACTGTCCATGTTGTTTAACCAATCTTTTGGTTGACAGATTTGACAAGCTGTTTCCTAGCTATTATTTCTCAACTAGATACTTACATAGGAGTGATTTTAAAAACCCTCAGAGTTGCCTGCTGTAATTTGTCTGGCTATTTAAGCTTTTTGTGAGAAGACTTAGAAGAATATTATTTGTGCAGTACCTGTATCTTGAACAAATGCAACCTAGGCTGGGAGTCCTATAGGTTGTGTAGAAGAGGGAATTGTGACAGGTGTAGCTTGCAGACATGAGGGAAGAATTTTGGCAGGAATTTCTTCACACCAACCCTGCCTTACCACAGCATGGAAGCATGCATGTTGGGTAAGTTATCACCCGGGACCCCAACCTTGTACATTGCTCCTTAGCTGTTACAACTACTACCTGCTACAGTGTTCCCTCTAAGCTGAGTTAGTGTGAGCTAGCTCACAGTTTTTTAGCCTCTGGCTCACACATTTTTGTCTTCGCTCAGGAAGGATGGCTCCAGAGCAGGCTGATTTATGCCGTTACCAAATCGCTCGCTCACAACTTTAATGCCAGTGGCTCACAAAGTAGAATTTTTGCTCACAAGACTCCACAGCTTAGAGGGAACATTGAGTCCTGCTAGCATCTTTTCTGTGAGGTTGGCTATGGCAGATGAGCTGCCAGAAGAATCTGTGGACAAAAAACCCCTCTAAAGACGTGACTTCCAAATACTTTGCACTATATTTAGATACACATGAAACTGTAGTTCGTCTCACAAGCAGACACATCCCCCCCACCTTTTCTGGGCTGCTCCCCCACCCACCCCGGGGTCGCCTCTTAGCAAACAGAACCACAACCGGCGAAGCTTCCCACAATTCCCGCTTCTCGATGGGATCGCGTGTGCTGGATCCCTCGCCTGCTGAATCTCTGGCTGCCCACGATCACTCGGGCATCTTTTCAGCAACGGCGCCGCTGGAGAAAAATAACAGGCCTCGGTATAGAGTGTCAACGGAGGCAAAGTTTAAACCGCCATCGCCTCGGCTGACCTGGGGATTGACGCAACAGCTAGCTGAGATTTTTAAACAGCCCTCAGGCGCACAAAAGTCGAGCCTGCCGGCGCCGCCGCATCCCCCTTCTGTACCACCCGTGGCAGCCCGAGGTAGGAGAGGGAAGGAGGCGAGAGAACCGCGCTATGGCAACCACACACCGCCGCATGTCGCCATCACAAAGCGGAGCCCCGGCCGAGCGCTTACCCAGCCGGCTGAGGGCCCGTGGTGGGCGCCATCTTGCGAGGGGCGGTGCTTGGCCGGCCTCCCTCCTCCCCTTTAGCATCGCCACCGTCTCCTCTCCACGCTGCGGCCGCCAGAACTGCCCGACGCCGCTCTTTCTCGCACCGCTTCAGCCGCCTCAGCCGCCGCCGCCGCCGTTCGAGGGAGCGCAGCTTCTGCCCGACGACGGGCCTCCCTCCGCCGCCATTTCCAGTCGTTTCCAGCCATGGCAGGTGAGAGAGACGGCCGGCAGGGAAGGGTCGCTGCGAGAGGAGAAGGGCAAGCGGCGGAGACTCCCCACCCGCCCATCTGCTCTTATTAGCGCCCACTGCTCACCTGCAGGGAAAGGGGAGACATCCCCCGTCTCCAGTGACGAGCCTCCCTTTCCTGTCCTCTGAGCATCACCCCGGCCTTAAGTACCGAGGAACCCCGGGAGACTGAAACGCCCTCACGTCATTTTCTAGACCAAGGTGCCCTCCTTGCGCCCCCTCACTCATATTTCATTCCTTTTTACTAGCATCTTTTCTGTGAGGTTGGCTATGGCAGATGAGCTGCCAGAAGAATCTGTGGACAAAAAAACCCTCTAAAGACGTGACTTCCAAATACTTTGCACTATATTTAGATACACATGAAACTGTAGTTCGTCTCACAAGCAGACACATCCCCCCCACCTTTTCTGGGCTGCTCCCCCACCCACCCCGGGGTCGCCTCTTAGCAAACAGAACCACAACCGGCGAAGCTTCCCACAATTCCCGCTTCTCGATGGGATCGCGTGTGCTGGATCCCTCGCCTGCTGAATTTCTGGCTGCCCACGATCACTCGGGCATCTTTTCAGCAACGGCGCCGCTGGAGAAAAATAACAGGCCTCGGTATAGAGTGTCAACGGAGGCAAAGTTTAAACCGCCATCGCCTCGGCTGACCTGGGGATTGACGCAACAGCTAGCTGAGATTTTTAAACAGCCCTCAGGCGCACAAAAGTCGAGCCTGCCGGCGCCGCCGCATCCCCCTTCTGTACCACCCGTGGCAGCCCGAGGTAGGAGAGGGAAGGAGGCGAGAGAACCGCGCTATGGCAACCACACACCGCCGCACACTTCCTTCCTCTCGCCGCTGTCAGAATGACCCACCACCTGGGTTAGTAGTATTAATCCTCTGGACAATAGTAGGTTATAAAAGCTTCCTTAAGGGGAAAAAAGCCCTCCCTCCCGATCTCCTGGTGTGCTGTTAAACTTCATGCATGGCTATGGCATGCACAGCTGTCCCACCCCTCTTGAAATTACCTTTCACAGTGTATCTAGGGCCGCTGGAGAAAAATAACAGGCCTCGGTATAGAGTGTCAACGGAGGCAAAGTTTAAACCGCCATCGCCTCGGCTGACCTGGGGATTGACGCAACAGCTAGCTGAGATTTTTAAACAGCCCTCAGGCGCACAAAAGTCGAGCCTGCCGGCGCCGCCGCATCCCCCTTCTGTACCACCCGTGGCAGCCCGAGGTAGGAGAGGGAAGGAGGCGAGAGAACCGCGCTATGGCAACCACACACC
This sequence comes from Gekko japonicus, assembly GCF_001447785.1. Lineage (NCBI taxonomy): Eukaryota > Metazoa > Chordata > Lepidosauria > Squamata > Gekkonidae > Gekko > Gekko japonicus. Next base: position 838,889 of record NW_015172553.1, on the reverse strand, counting down.
GCCGCATGTCGCCATCACAAAGCGGAGCCCCGGCCGAGCGCTTACCCAGCCGGCTGAGGGCCCGTGGTGGGCGCCATCTTGCGAGGGGCGGTGCTTGGCCGGCCTCCCTCCTCCCCTTTAGCATCGCCACCGTCTCCTCTCCACGCTGCGGCCGCCAGAACTGCCCGACGCCGCTCTTTCTCGCACCGCTTCAGCCGCCTCAGCCGCCGCCGCCGCCGTTCGAGGGAGCGCAGCTTCTGCCCGACGACGGGCCTCCCTCCGCCGCCATTTCCAGTCGTTTCCAGCCATGGCAGGTGAGAGAGACGGCCGGCAGGGAAGGGTCGCTGCGAGAGGAGAAGGGCAAGCGGCGGAGACTCCCCACCCGCCCATCTGCTCTTATTAGCGCCCACTGCTCACCTGCAGGGAAAGGGGAGACATCCCCCGTCTCCAGTGACGAGCCTCCCTTTCCTGTCCTCTGAGCATCACCCCGGCCTTAAGTACCGAGGAACCCCGGGAGACTGAAACGCCCTCACGTCATTTTCTAGACCAAGGTGCCCTCCTTGCGCCCCCTCACTCATATTT
>NW_015172553.1:828689-838215 GCF_001447785.1 Gekko japonicus | reverse complement strand
CGATTATAATTCTTGTTTTGTACTTTTACCAAGTGCCTCCTCTGCTGAGGGTCACTGGAGCATTTCTATTTTATTTTATATTAACCCACAATGTTAACTACAAACAGCAACGAACCCATAAACCTTTTGTCCTATGATAGATTGTTTGCTTTTGTTTCTTCTCTCTCTTCCCTTTCCTGGCAAATATTTCTATGCATACATTATATTGATATTTAGTATTCTAGCAGATATTAGTCTCCTTTTGCTCCCTTGTTTATATATTTAATAATAGCATCCTAGCCTTTCCCTATGAGATATAACAGCAAGCATCTAGCTAATTACTGCAGGGATGTTGCTTTCAAATTAACTGTTAGAAAGGATAAAGGGATTGAAATGAGCTAGTCCCAATGAGAACCTTCTGTCTGATTAAAAAAGAGATCCTTTATTAACACATTGTTAGATGTAACTTCTTTCTCTCTCTGTCTGTCTTGCATCTCTGGTTTTCTTTGGAACAAAATGGGTGTGTAAGACTTGAAAATTTAGGTTAATTCAACTGTGGTCATGAAGAGCTGGACTGCTTTCCTTGTCTGATACCTTTCCCATGACATGGTGGGACCTGATTTGTGATAGATGTGAGTTTCTGTGTCTTTTTCTTAGAAACACTGTTCTCCTACCAAACCATTTTCAACTATATTCAATAAATATATTTTAATTTATATTTTAAGGACTAGGAATTAAAGGTATAGATCTCTTTCTGATAGGAGCATGAAGGTGATGTAGCCAACTTGTAGATCAAATGTATTCTGTAAAAGCTGAGTGATATGATTGATACCAAGCAGTGTTCTTTTATTAATATCCTTGCTTTTGAAAAATAATGAGTTCACACATTTGTTCGCTTTTTATTCCTTCGTTTTGAAACTGACATTGTAATCCCTCTAGTCTCCAAAGATAAGCTCTTAACACAACCTTGATCTGTTCCTAAGGCTTGTTTTTTTCATGGACAGTGTGGTGCATAATTTCTGAGGCAAGTAGCTAGTAGAGAGGTTATAATTAGACTCTGTGGAAGATTCTTGGATATAGGCAACATTTTCAGATTAAAGCAAAATGGATCAGACTCTGGAGATTAACGTTTTAAAAAATGATTTTCATTAAAAAGTAGTCATTTGGGGTTTTGTGTGTGCAATTACTCATGTCTCTCAGTGCACGACTAATTAGCGTGTTGAAGTTTCATAGTTCTCTTTTCCATTTGTTCTTTTCACATGCTGCAGTTCTTGCACAATTGTGTTACTTTTTCATTGAACATACAGTCCTGTCTAGAAAAGAAGGGGACAGGGATTGAGTATCATATCCACAGATTTGCCTCAAATGACAAATAATTGGTTCCCTCTGTAAGAACCAATTGCATTGACTTCCAGGGGCGTTCAGATCTTATATAGTTAGTGCTTTGAGCCCTCAACATTGGAAATTCAGGGGGACTCCCAAGGGCTAGGAACATTGTGAACAAAACCAGAAGTTCAGTACGAACTCTTACCCTTGGTATATGCAGTGTGAAGATTCAGATTTGCGTGTTTGGAGGTGATGGTGCAAACAGCTGCATAGCCTTTATTCCGCTAAACGTTTGTACCCTACTATCTGACCAGGTTTGGCCTTTAAGAAGGCTTACAAAATCTGTAAAACAATACAACAAATTAGCAAAAGAAAACACAGAATTTCTTTGGGAGTCCTTTTCTGCTTCCAAAGTGATGACCTCATTTATTAGGTCAGTACTGACTGGAAATGCATGAGGAGTAGATTAGGAATTGATAGGTAAAATCCTACCCTGAAATCCTGGTGACTTGTTTATTTGCAGGACTGCCACTCTGGCAGTGGTGGTGGACTATTAGAGGAATAATAATCTATGAATTGTGTGCTGGAATGCACAGGGAAAGATCAGAGCCCCTCAGGATGCTTTTCAGTATCAGCTTTTTTTTCTCAAGTAAGCAAGTCTCTCAAGCAAGTGTAACTAGAATTGCTAAAAGACCATTTATGCAGTGATGCTTATTGGAAGCTTAGTCTGTAAAACAAAACAAAAGATATTCCAAGGACAATAGTGAAACCTATCAAGGGTTTCCATTTGGTTAACAAAGAGACCTTCCATAAAACAAAGCTGGAGAACAAAAGCAGAGAGTGCACGGTTTTGTTTGGGGGATTTTTGTTATTTGTTAGTACCAGGTTGGTTTTTTTAAAAGATAGAAGCGTCATGATTTTGGATTTATTTATGTAAATGGAGGGTAATAGCAGGGAGAGGGTGGCAGTATTTGAGAGTGTGATGCAAAATGGTAGAATTATAGCATTCCTTCCTCTCAGCTGGCTGTCCTCTGTCTGTTAATGCCCTGTTGTGTCATTTTCCTCAGTGTCAGTAAAATGTGGAAGTAGGTCCAGTTGATCTCGGTGAAACCTGTTACTAGGTTGGAAGTTAACTGGAAGAAGCCTCACTTTCTCTCTCAAGCAGTTAAGCTGCTCCTCTTCAACCACAGAAGCTCAGTTGTTGCTTTTCATCAGTTGTTCAAGAAACCATAGCTTTGCTTTCGAAATTAGGCAATGTAAAGCCTCATATACATGCTCAAATAACACCAGATTAAGAGATCTATCAAGACAGTGGTTGAACAATTAACTCTAGTACTGCTGTACTGTTGATAATGCCAGATAGGTAGCCATGTTAGCCTGTAACAGCAAATTAAAGACGAATAGAATTTATTCCAGTATAAGCTTTTGTGTGTCAGAGCTCATTTTATCAGATACACTGAAGCAGGGGTCTCTCAGGTAGTTCATGAGTTACTAGCAGTTTTTCTGCTGCTGCAGGGTAGTTTGTGTAGCCCTTTGAAGATCCATGAAATGATCTGCTGTAGTCCTTTAAAAATATTTTTCCTCTATAGTATTTTTCTCTTTGGTGCTCAGCTAATAGCTTTATTGGTACACTTCTAGGCCGCAGTGGTCTGTTTCTAAGACAAAGCAAAAGTTAGTAACAGGCTTGGGGGAGAAGGAAGTAGTTTGGGATAGTTTTCATTATTCAGATTAATTTTTTTACATCAAGTCACAGCTGACGTATGGTGATCCTGTAGGGTTTTCAAGGCAAGAGACTTTCCAAGGGTCTGCCATTGCCTGCCTCTGTGTCATGACCCTGGTATTCCTTGGAGGTCTCCCATCCAAATGCTAGCCAGGGTCGGCCCTGCTTAGCTTCCAGGATCTGATGAGATCAGGCTAGTCTGGGCTATCCAGGTCAAGGTTATTCAGAAATAGCTGTCATTAAAGAAAAGGTTGGTGACTGAATTTATAGTAAAGGCTGCAAACATCAGAAACATGGGAAGGGAGGGACGTTATGAAGAGAGGCCATTTTAAAACAAGATTTAATCAAGCCACTCAGAGTAGGTGTGGACCATTCCCAACTGTTGATAGATAGGTCAAGTGGAATTAGTGTAAAATCTAATCTGTGTAATGGATGGGCACTTCAGTGCATCTGATGAAGTGAGCTCTGACTGATGAAGCTTTTTTTTTTTTGGGTGGTCTCCCATTCAAACACTAACCAGAGCCAACTCGGCTTAGTTTCCAAAATCTGACCAAGTAGAGCTAGCCTGGGCTCTCCAGGATGAAGTTTATGCCAAAATAAATCTTGTTAATCTTTAAGGTGCCACTGGGTGTGTTACTGATATGTTAACTTTTTTTGCTAAGGGCATTTTTTTGCTCATGTGCAAGGGTCATAGCCCAATGATGAAGGTACTAACTAAGTGAGGTGCTGATCAGCATTCTTGCACATGTATTACAAATGCAGTCTTGCCTGCATTACAAGAAAATGGTTACTATAAACCAGGGATGGCTAACTTTTGAGTGTGAAGGCTCTTATTCTAACTGTAGTGTAAATGAAGTCAACATTGACAGATGCATGGCCAGGTTTGAAAAGCTGCTCTTATCAAAGTTTGTAATTCCATGCAAGCAAAATTCCAGCAACTGCACAAACCAATGAAATATGATGACATTCCCTTTGAAAGTGAAGCCAACCTTCTATCTGAAAGTTTTTGAGCAATGACCAATAGTTTTGGATAAAGAAGCAAATATGAAATGTTGTTCCAGGAGGTAATATGTACATTACCAGGTCTGAGTTAGGGAATACCTGGTTGCCAGCTCTGGGTTGGGAAATACCTGCAGCTTTTGGGGGTGGAGCCTATAGAGGGAGGAGTTTGGGGAGGGCAAAACCCCAGTGGGGTATAATCCCATAGAGTCCACCCTCCAAAGCAGCCAATTCCTCCAGAGGAACTGATCTCTGTCACCTGAAGGTCAGTTCTAATTCCAGGAGATCTCCAGGCCCCACTTGGAGGCTGGCTACCCTATTAATTCAGAATCTGCAACAAGGTAATACTAACAGATAAGTATGGGGATGTGCATTGTGATGTAATGGAAGTCAGGAAGAATAGAGAAGACTGAAAATTTAACCGTGGTACCATGTTCCATTGCTCTTTTCAGTGCGATGATTTAGTGAAAGAAGAACATGTTTTAGTGAGAAAGTTCATCTTTAATTTGAATAAGTCCTGTAAATGTTCTGTCCAGCAGGTTTTGTGTGGGGAAATTGTAGAGCGTGAAAGACTTTATAAGCTCCAGATGAAAACATCTCTATTTCCTAGGCCTTTTGTTCATTTTTCTTTTTTCTTTTTGTTTCTTGCCTTGCTTGTGTGCGTGTAAGTGCCGTTGAGTTGCAGCCAATTTATGGTGGACCTGTAGCGTTTTCAAGGCAAGAGACTAACAGAGGTGGTTTGCCACTGGCTGCCTTTGTGTAGCAGCCCTGGAATTCCTTGGGAGTCTCCCATCCAAATACTAACCAGGGTGACCCCGCTTAGCTTACGAGATCTGATGAGATAGGCCTAGCCTGGGCCATCCAGGTCAGAGTGGCCTGCTTATAGTGAAATATTTATTCCTTGTTGTTGTTCAGTCGCACAGTCGAGTCCGACTCTTCACGACCCCATGGACCAGCTCCTGCCAGGCCCTCCTGTCTTCCGCCGTCCTCTGAAGTTGGCTCAATTTCATGTTCGTTGCATCGATGACACTGTCTAACCATCTCGTCCTTTGCCGTCCCCGTCTTCTTTGACCTTCAATTTATTCCTTAAGCATTGATTATTACCACTTCTGATTTTATTGCTGACCTTAAAGGTTTTAAAATCAGTTTTACTTAGGTTTTTAATGCTATTGCTGTGCTATAGAAGATTTTAAAAAATGCACATATAGGCTGCCTCAAGAATAAGTTTTATTAAGAACATGGGATACAAATGTTTGTAATAAAAAAAAAATTGGCTCCTGTCATTCAGAAGACCGCTATATATAGGTCTTCACAAATTGCTCTGTGACCACAGTCGGATGTCACAATGAACCTCTGTTCATAATGCTTGTCTTCTGCTTGTCTTCTGTGCCTGTGAGCTTTGTTCTTTCTCCTCTCAGGTTTTGAAGCCTTCGGCCAAACTCCAATTTGCTGTGACATCTGAATTCAGGTGGCTGGGTAAAATGGAACTTGCTTCCTCTCTACCAACTTGGGATTCCGAACCATGCTGATTTGTGGGAAGATCTTTTAGATTTGTGCAGCCAAACAGTGGAGATCTGGGGGGCAGCCACAGGAAAGGTTTTTACCTTTATGTCCTTTCTGGGGCATTTGGTCAGCCAATATGGGAATTTTATTTTTATTTATTTATTTTATTGGCTTTATGTACCACCCTCCCCGAACAGGCTCAGGGTGGTGTACAACAATTAAAATAATACAATTAGAATAATGTTAAAATAACAATTTGCACATAATAATATCATAAAGCAGAGAGATCATAAAGCACTGTGAAGCAGAGAGATCAGATGTTAAATCAGTCCAATGTCTAATCATATGTCCAATCAGGACCAGGCCACTGATGGGTGAAGTTGGAGTCACCCAGTGGGTTAGTTGAATCATTGATGTGATCCAGCAGATCTCTTTTATAAATTGTCAGGTTAAAATTTCCTTGTGTTATCAGTTATGCCTAACCTTTTCAAAGGAAATTGATATGTTCAGAGTATTTCCTTGCAAGGGAAGTTGTGACTCCAGCTTCTTCCTGTTTAATAACAATATGCTTTTAAAATATCAAATACATTAGCAAAGGTCTGTGTTGCACAGTATATGTATGGAAACCTCCATAGATCATCATATCTTTTTCCTGGAGCTCTGGTAGTCTCCTGCAGGGTGGGTAGGGTTGAAAATGCTGCTTTAGGAATTTCCTGGAGATTTGGAGGTGGTACCTGGGAGCGGAGTTTGGGAAGGGGACATTATACCATAGAGTCCAGTTTCCGAAGCTGCCATTTCCTCCAGGAGAGCTGATCTGTGTAGTCTGGAGATCAGTTGTAATTCTGGGAGAACTCCAGGCCCCACCTGCATGTTGGCAACCCTAATGATGGGGTCAGAAATATTCCTGACTGTTGCTAGTTTTTTTTTAATAAATAGTGCTTCCTACCTGGATAATAGTGCTTCCTATCTCAATAAAGTAAATGCATGGTAACTAAAACATTTGAGGCAGTCATAAAGGATATGAACGATGAGTAACTGATTAGAATAGCTCCCAGCATCATTTATTTGTACTTTTACATGTGGTGCTCAAAACTACACAGAGGGGGCTCTACAGTGGTTCTCTTGAGTCCATCGACCATGACAAGATAACCATGCCATGCCATATACCATTCTGTATGGCAGATTCAATAAGACAGCGTATGTGGCTAGACATTGCCGCTGTAAATCTAGATGTGTTGAGACGATCCTACATGTTTTGTTGTACTATCACTTTTATGTAAATATACATTCTAAATATCTAAACTCTATATTGGCCAACATGATGCGTTTTTCAGATTCCCACAAAGTTTACAACCATTTGAATGATTCCTCTTTTGAAGTAACCGAGAAGGTGGCTAAGTTCCTTCAGTCCGCCATGTTGCTGCACCAAGAAAAAATACAGCTGTAACTTATGATTTTATTTAATGTGTTTGTAATACAGTGTCTCTCTACTTGTATATTTTATAGTGGCTTTGATTTACTGATATATGCCAATAAAGGTTGACTTGACTTGACAAGATAATAACAAAAATTGTTGCTGATATGCTTTCCTGAACTGATGGTATGTCCAAGTGTAACAGTCTTTATGTATCCTATATATATATGTAAAAGCCTTGCATATTGGCACTTTCTGGCTCTCCCATTGGCTATGCTGTGCGCACCATCAACCATTGGCCCATCAACAGCCACTCAAGAGTACTTGCGTGCCATTGGCTGGGTGCTGGGTAAGCTCCTCTCCCCCTCCCATTGCTGGCTTGGCCATTCCCTGACAGAATAAACTGCCAAAACGACTGTCTCTCCTGATGGACGCTTCACCTCCTGCTGCTGCTAGGCAAACTTTCCCTTCACTGGCTGTTGCTAGGCAACCATGCTTGGTTCTGTCAGGGAAGGGGGGGAGCAGGATGCCCTTTCCAGGCCTATTTTGGCCTTTGAGAGAAAACTCATTGGGGCCAGTCCTAACTAGGGTTGACAGCTCCAGACTGGGGAATTTCTGGAGAGTTTGGGAAGGGGAGAAGGCCTCAGCTGAATAGAATGCCATAGAGTCCACCCTCCAGAGCACGTATTTTCTCCAGGAGGAGAGAGATCTGTTGTCTGGAGTTCAGTTGTGATACTAAGCGATCTTCAGGCTCCACCTGGAGGTTGGCTACCCGAGGCCTGGCAGCAGCCTATGGGTGGCTTGATGACACCTGACTGGCATGACAACTAGAAGTGGCTGCTTGCTCCTCTTCACCTTGAGGAGCCCCTCTAGAAGAAGAAGAGATTGGATTTCTACCCCACTCTTCACTACCCAAAGGAGTCTTAGGCCCCGGTCACACGGGCCGGATATCGCGGGTGGGGAGGCGTGGCTAATTGCCCCGGAGGAACTGGGAAAGCCTCTCCTACTGAATCTGTAATTCTGGCTTTAGATTTTGAAAAAGCCTTTGATTCTTTAGAAATACCTTATCTCCTCAGGCTTCTAGAAAAAATGGGCTTTGGCCAGAACTTTCTCAACACCTTAGAAACATTATATGCTCACCCTAAGTCTAGAATATGAGTGAACGGCTACAACTCAAACTTCTTCTTTCCATCCAGAGAAACCAGGCAGGGGTGTCCCCTCTCACCACTGCTATTCGTGCTTGCAGTGGAACCGCTAGCGAATGAACTGCATCACAACCAGAAGTTTGCTGGTATCTGCATTAACGGGCAAGAACATAAATTAACAATGTATGCCAATGATATTACCCTTTATATTTCTGATCCTGAACGGTCTATACCTGGCATTCAAGCTACTCTTTCTTGATTTGGAGCATTGTCCGGTCTATGCCTGAACACCAGAAAATCAGAAATCTACCCTATTACTCTCTCCAGTAAAACCCGGTCAAAACTACTTGAATCTATGCCATTTCGATGGGTGGAAGATACTTGGAGACATCTCGGAGTCCAGATTCCTCTTGATCTACACAATTTGTTGGTATGCAATTATTATAAAACTTTTGCTGAGTCTAAAGAGAAGATGAGAAAATGGAACGCACTTTAGCTCTCTTTAGTGGATCGTGTTCAATTAATTAAAATGTTTGTTTTTCCATGCTTTCTGTTCCTTTTCAGAACGCTGCCGATATTCATACCAGGGAAAGATCTGAACAACTGGCAGAAAGAGATTCAACGCTTTATATGGAATTACAAGAAATCTCGCATAGACAGTCACTCTCTCTTTAAGCCTGTGACACTGGGAGGTCTTAACATGCCTCGACTTCAAACCTATTACCATGCAGCTCTTCTTTCCAACATTCCTAAAATGTCGCAATTACAACCGGAAGCACGTGCAGATTGAACAATCATACGTGTCTCCATTTAAACTCCAAGAAATCTTTTGGATTCCAGCTTCACGTCGACCCTCCAGCCTTCTTGACAATCCATTCTTATACACAATGCTGAAAATTTGGGATCGCAGACAGAAGTGCATAGCTCCTTCAATATCCCCGCTATCCACATTTACCTCTCAGCAATGGTTCATGCCGGGGATGGAGCCAAACTCATTCAAGATCTGGCAAGATGCAGGCTTCACTAGACTTCAACATCTAACTAGGAATGGAAAGATTCACAGCAAATCTCATTTTGAAGAACATACTGGTCATATCATCTCATGGCTTCAATACTATCAGATTAAGAGCCTCACGGAAGCACTAGCAGAGAAAGGGATATTCAAAAGACTTGACAACATTTGAAATGATTCTGGAGAGCTACCCAGACTCAAACAAAGGAACCCTTTCTAAGATATATAAGCTTTTGATAGAACATGATAGTTCATATATCTCCACCTACCAGAAAGCTTGGGAACGAGATCTTCAAATATCACTGATGAATGAGCAGTGGTTTATCCTGCTGGAACTCTTCAAAGAAGGTCTTTAAGGTCTTCAATATTCATCAAACATTTAAACTGATTACCCGCTGGTACTACACACCTGATCGCCTACATCATCT
>NW_015172553.1:797611-828506 GCF_001447785.1 Gekko japonicus | reverse complement strand
TAAACCAGAAGTTATTCTACTTCAAATTCAAAAAGCACCTGATTCACAATATAGTTATAACTTACCTTGATTTTGCTGGCAGCGGCCCGTCTGGCCATAGTTACCACCTGGAAGTCTGCCTCTCCTCCAACGCTGACCATGTGGAGACATAAAGTATGGGATCAGTTTATTATGTGCAAAATCTCTGACTCAACTCAAAGGCAACGTTCTGGCACCGCCATGACCTACTCTAGGTTTGTACGCACGTGGTTTCCATGGCTGCAGTACATGACAGAAGCTGAACTTCTTCCCACTAATACTACTTACTCTTCTTGGCTTTTCTTCTAGCTCTCTATTGTACACTCTGCATCTAAGATCCAGTTCTAATCTAGTCCTCACACTCGCTTTTCTGACAGAGGTAGCATAATTACCAGCACTTAATACTCTTCATTATTGGTCATTAAATGCTCAAAAATGTTAAAATAGTTTTTACTGTTACATAATAGACTTTTGAGGCTACTTGATCTTTATAGCTTGTTGTTGCTTGTTTAATGCTTTTGATGTTAATTGTTGTTAATGATTATTTTAAAATGAATAAAAAAAAATTTTAAAAAAAATTGCCCCGGAGGAAACTAATGCGCTGCCGCCCGAGCACACGTCCCGGTCGAGGTCCCATGGTTAGGGGGGAGATGCCAACCAGACGGGTATCCTGCAGCGTGGCACAGAAGCCACGCCGCGTGATTGCACTAGCAATCGCTCTTTGTGCACATGCACTGTTGGGCGCTGTTGCGCAACCTGCAGAGACGGGTGCCGGATGCCACGTAAGTCTACTGGAAACATGATCAGACGCCCGCCCTTGGCCTGCGGTTTCCAGAAACTAGTACCTCGGAGGTACTAGTTTTTTTACTCCGCATCTTCAGCGGGAAGCCTCGGGTTAGCCATGGGAGCTCTACGCTTCCCAGATGTTGTGGTGTGATCGCGCCTGGAAAATCCGCCTATCCTCCGTATCGTCAGTGCAGCAAATGCTCCGTGTGACCGCAGCCTTAGAGTGGTTTACCGCAGCTGCATGTGGAGGAATGGGGAATCAAACACCATTCTTTCAGATTAGAGTCTACGCTCTTAACCATTACTCCAAACTGGTTCTCAACTAGGACAGCCAGTGTGGCATAGCACTTCAGAGCAGGGTCTGTGAGACCCAGGCTCTTGCTGTGGAAGCTGAGTGGGTGATTTCAGACCAGTCACAGGCTTTCAGCCTAACCTACCTCACAGGGTGGTTGTGCAGAACAAAATGGGGAGAGGAGAATGATGTAAGCTGCTTTGGTCCTCACTGCAGAAAAAGACTTTACTGTACTCAGAATTACAACTCCTCTCCAGATGGCAGAGATCACTACCCCTGGAGAAAATGGTGGACTCTGTGTCATTATACCCTGCCGAGTGCCCAAGGCCAGGGCTCCTTCTCAGAGCCTCTTTCTAGAGGCCGTTGTATTTATTTCCACAATGAGCCTTATTCCGAGTCTAATATAAATTAGCTGTGGTATAACTAGTGCTATACATCATGCTGGGGAAACGGACCTTAAAATGGAATTGTCTCCAGAAGTATGGAATGCTGTCTGGAAACATTTTTCCTTTAAAATCTAATTCTGCATCAGTCTGAGAGAGCTTTTAAAACATTTTGTATAGGTGGTACCTTATACCAATAATGATCAGTGAAATATATAAAGCCACCTCTGCACACTGTTGGCGGGGCTGTGGTTCAAATGGAATGTATTTCTGTATGTTTGTCACATGATTCAGTATTATGAAATTAGCATCTGCCTCCTGTTTAACCTCAAATTTAGGAATATAAATTTCCAATGCCAAAATTCACTTCTTTGGATCTTGAATGTTTCATCTTCTCTTGTTATGACATGTTCTCATGTTTTTGTTTCTAAAAGCTACATTAGAAGATCATATTAAGTTCCTCTGTTTGAAATCTGGAGTTTGGTTGACTCTTCTTCATTTTTAAGTTCAGTTGCCCAGTAAATTGGTTCCAACCTAGTTGGAAGTGCTTCAGTTCTAGCTTTGTGTCAGCTCTACTCCAATAACACACTGTTCTAGTGCCCCAAAGTGATCTTGCTAATGTTGGGGTTATTTAAAATGGATTAAAAATAATGCAGATTAAAATCTGCCTCACAGGCAGTGTAATAAAATGGGCATGGGGTCATTGTTGGTATGGTACTCCTGAGGATTAAATTTATTTTCATGGTAAAGCAGAGGATATTCTTTATTTCTTTGACAAATCCACATTTCTCAAAGCCAAGAACAGCAAGGCATTAAATACTATATAAATATACCATATTATTCCTTAGCCTTTTTTGAACTTTATTGCTTATATTTTTGTAGTGTCACATGCATACCTAGCTTTTTCTGCCTAAGAAAGGGAAACAAAAGTAAGAGAGAGAGACTTCCTCTTTCTGTTATGTATGGAAGTTAATGCTTAAAGTTACATATGAGTAATGGCTTGAACTCTGTACTGACAACCATTTCTGACAGTTATTAGAATACTAATGGTACATACACCAGTTGTAGCACTACTTCGGAAAGGGTATGGTGCACCATAGTCATTGTTAGTCCTGCTTCTATGGGATAACTGGGAGTATTTCTAGGTACTACAGAAACAGCACATTGTATGAAAGTCAACATCTTGATTTCTTGATTATCAATAGTGATAATGTTGGCAGGCCTTTGTCTCTCCTTTCTGTGAAGAAGAAAAATGATGTTTTGGTTGCCAATTTAGATCAAGCATTTCTTATTGGAGGAACTATGTACAAGGGGAAAATTGCAGGATCCCAACTGAAAAATAATTTTAGGATTTGAGACCAAAATGTTTTTGGCTCTTTCAAAAATGTGGGTCACTGACATTGACTCAGCATAGGATTGCACTGTAAAAAAAAAAGGAAGTACTGGAAGCTTCATAATGGGGGGCAACCAGCACCAGGATCCCCCCCCCAGTTTTATTGCCTGTTTATTTTACTTGAAGTTAATGTCATTCACTGTGTAGTCTCTGTTTAGTTGCATTGTCATTCTGGCACTAAACTGAAAAAACACTTGCTTAATTGAAGAGGAACTGTTGTACATTATATTAAATATTAATCTGTATTGTATTTAAGTCCTGGGTAGTTTTAAAAAGCATAATATGGTTAAAGTGTTCAACTAGTTCTCAGATGAAAGAGACATAGGATTCAAGTCCTCACTTTTTCTTAACTACCTCATAAGATGGTTTTGAAAATAAAAGGGGTAGGGAGAAACAACATACACACTCTGAGCTCATCAGAGTAAGAAGCTCTATAAAAGTACAGGGAACTTCAACAGTCCCTGATGCTGGTTGCGGGTGATGCAGTGGAAGCTAAGGTAGAAAAGCACCTCCTCCTATGCCATGTCTTCTGGTTCCAATCAGGCCAATCAGGCTGCATATGCAAATGACCTCTGTGTTCTGACTGGCTACTGGGGGGAGAGGAATAGCAAACTGTTTAGAAAATTGGAGGCGAGACTCAGGCAACGCAGCCAGTGGATAGGGACAGCTTCTGAGAGACAGATTAGGGAGTGAACTGATTTGGGAGTGTGTGGAACGTTCAGGAGAGTCCATGACCAAAACAGAATTATATATAAGGAGAGATTTCCTGGTTGCCTTTGGAGCAGATTCTCACATCATATACGCAGCTGACCAGAAGGGTTGGCATTATTAATTTCAACATCCCTGCATGCTGAATGTGTAAAAAAATCACCACTTGACTCAATAGCTATGGCGGTAGTTTTACAAACCAAGGCAAACAGTATAGTTTAATTAATGCTTATATCCCTCCTCTTTCCTCAAGATCCCAAAAGTTGAAGTTTAGTCTTCATTAGAAAATTATATAGTAAAGATTTTAATGGATCATCCGAAGGCCAGTGTACTTCTCCTCGGAGATTTTAATGCCCGACTCGGACCTGATGATGCAAGTCTTGAATTTAAATATAAAGAGTTTTTTAGCGATCTCAATGATCCACTTTAGCATTTTCCCCTTCCCAGGCTATTTAAAGACCAAACTGCTAATTTCTCTGGCTTATATTTAGCTAAAGTGGCCTCCAAGTTGGGACTCTATATTCTAAATGGTACTTTTCCTGAGGACCATCCAGCAGAATATACTTATATGTCAGGCCAGAGATTTAGCACTATGGATTATATGCTGGTTTGCACCTCCTTACTGCCTTTAGTTAATAATTTTAAAGTACTCCCATATTTTGAAAGTGATCCTTTTCCTTTATTTCTCCAGTTTCAATCTGTCTTCCAACCTAAAATGCAGCCCTCTCTCTCAGTATGTGAAGGATCTTCACTAACATTAAGCTGTAGATAGATGGTCACCTCAGATACAAAGGAAGCTTAGAGAGGTGATTGATGATAAAGATCTTCATACAATTGGTAAAGATCTGCCGGGAACCTAATTTACAGAATGACCCTTTATTAATATATAGCAAACTCATTCAAGAATTTAAAACTATTCTATCTGGAACTAAACGTCAACCTTTAAACTCCCAGAAAAACTCTAAACCGTGGTTTGATTTAGATTGTCAAAGAGCCAGAAGAGTCCTTTCAGCTCTTTATCATTCATTTAAGAAAGCAAATAGTAGTTTAAGAATGGAAATTCAGCAAGAGCTCTGGTCCCAAAAAAAGGCTTATAACATTTAATTGCTCAAAAAAAGAAAAACTATACCAATTTGTTATGGTCTGAATTAATTTCAGCTGCTAAATAGAAAAATTCTTCCCTGTTTTGGCAATTGTTTTCAGATAAGAAACAAAGTCTTTTTCATCAATTAGATCCTCCAATACCTCCAATAATCAACTATATAAGGACCTTACTTCATTACCAAGCACATCTGGCGACCTTGAGAGTCTGCCCCCATGGCCATCTGTCTCCCCAGACGAAATTAAATCTTATATTACACAGCTGAAATCAGGTAAGGCGCCTGGGTCAGATAGATTACCACCTGAATTTTTTAAAGAACTTATTGATTGGTGGGCACCCTTTCTTGCAGCCCTCTTTACCTTCATTGATTCATCTGGTCTCATTCCCCCAGAATGGAATACAGCAATAGTAGTACCCATATTTAAGAAAGGGAAAAGACATGAGCCTGCAAACTATCGGCCTGTAAGTTTACTAAACATCTCCAGCAAGTTATATGCTAGACACCTTTTAGACACCTAGTTGTGTCAAGAAAATATAATTGTAACAGAGCAAGCAGGATTCAGAGAACACAGATCTAACCTGGACCATTGCCTTACCATTCAGCATCTTATAGAGAAATATGCTGCAAAAGGTCCATCATTATTTACCGCCTTTGTAGATCTGAAAGCAGCTTTTGATTCCATTTCAAGATCAAAATTGGGGGCCAAATTAGAAATTTCTACAATAGATAAGCATCTCCTTTTCCTACTCTGTGCTCTGCATAATAATACTCAGTTGAGGGTTAGGTTAAATAGGAATGGAGATCTATCAGATGCTATTAAGACTCACAGGGGAGTCAGGGAAGGTTGCCTATTAGCGCCTTTTCTGTTCAATTTCTACATTAATGATATAGTAAGGGATTTGGACTCACCTAGTTTACACCCACCAAAATTACAACAACTACATATCTCTGTCCTGTTGTATGCAGATGATGCCATACTGCTAGCTAGAACACCTGTGGGCCTTAGGAGAGCCCTCAAGAGATTTGCTGACTTTTGCATGAAGAAGGAACTTGAAATTAACTACCAAAAGACCAAGGTTATGGCCTTTGGCACTAGACAAAAGAAAAGGACCTGGTCGATTAACGGGCCTTCCATTGAGCAGGTCTCCTGTTTTAAATATTTAGGCATAGTCCTTCAATCTTCAGGGGCCAAAAATGCCCACATTCAGTATGTGGCGATGCAAGGTGAAAGAACTGCCAATAACATCCTTAAGTTTTATCATACAAAAGGAGTTCTTTTCGTTCCAGCGGCTCAAAAACTTTTTCAGGCAAAGGCAGCTGCACAAATGCTCTATGGCACCTTAGTTGGCCCCTCTTCTTCCAGTTTTGCTGCTCTTGAGAGGGTTCAAACCAAATTTCTTAGAGCTATCCTTCAGGTCCCGAGATGTGTCCCGAATGCACTAATAAGATTGGAAACTGGTACCTTGAAGATGGAAGCCAAAATTACTTTGGCCTCACTCCATTATTGGCTTAAAATGAATTTTCAACCTGAGGGATTAGTCCATTTGTTACGATCGGATAATTTTCAATCTAAATGGTTGAAATCAGTGCACAATAAATTACAATTACTGGGATTCTCCCCTGAGGCGATCCTAGATATGAGCTGGAATCAGGCTAAGATAGCTCTAAAACAGAGAATAATGGATACAGAGAGACAAGCGGATCTTGATAGATATCCTAAATTCAGAGTGCCTAATCAAATTAGATATCGTTCAGCTCTGATGGCATATTTAACACACCTTGATATAAGTAAATATAGGAAAGCCTTCACACTAGCTAGATGTGAGGCTCTCCCCTCTGCAGTGCTTGAGGGCAGATATAGAAGAGTTCCCCTTGCACAGAGACTTTGTAAATGTGAGTCTGAGGAGGTAGAAACTATTGAACATATGATGTTTAGATGTAAGTGGTACAATGAAGCTTGAGATAGATTAGTTCAATCTCTTATTAAAGCGATGCCTGGGCAGACAGCCTCGGAGTGTTGTAATAAAATGTTATCTGATGAAAATCACTCTATTACTAAGATTGTGGCTAAATTTTGGGTGGCATGCTGTTGCATTAGAAAAGGACAGCTTAACTTATAAAATCGCATTTCTCTCCTTTTTAGTGTTTTTTTTTTTAGTGAATCTGTTATATGTATTCTATATTTTTATATTTTTATATTGTGTAGTTTGTGATGTTTTATTTTGCTGCCCCTTGGTGGGGTGTTTGGATTGCTCTGGCTGGATGCCATAATAAAAATTCATTCACTGAAGTCCCTGTCCTCCCCAGACTCCACCCCTACATCTCCAGGAGTTTCCCAACCTGGATCTGGCAATGCTACCTGCTCATCTCCTGCTGGTGGCCAGGTGGAACCTGGCAACCCAGTCACTAGGACTAAAGCCTGATTGCAAGTATGATAATACAAAATATGATGACATTTGAAGATTCCTAGTAAAACAACATAATGCAGTAGGGCTGGGATTGAAAAACAGGTAGGGGGTTATATTGTCATTAAAATAATCTGTATTGAGTTTCCAAGCTACTTAATAGCTGCGGAGTAGGGCTAGTTTTAGCAATGGAAAACCGATTTCTTAGAAAGCAGCTTGGTTAAAGTAGGGCTAGCTATAACATATGCTTGCTGGATTGTGCCAAAATTCATCAGTCAAGCATTCAAGACAGTGCTACTAATTGTTCTAGCTTTGTTTCACCTTCGCAGTTTTTTTCAGTTCAGGACAAACACGGATCTTGCAATATTCATGAATGCAGAAATGTACTTCAGAATAATATTTTGACTTCTATGAGAAGTTTATGACATGAAGTTATGCTTCTCATATTCTGTAGTAAAAACAATTCTGAGATAATTGTTGTGTCTGTTGTGCCAATAAGATGCTATGACTTTCCATTTTTTTTTGCAGATATGAAATTTAAACATATTCTTTGTTTATCTTTCACATAAGCTGGAAGGCTGCTGCCTCTGGCACATGTAGAAATGCCTGTTGTAGAATCCAAAAAATAATCTGAAATCTGCTTCCAGGATTGTCCCAAAGGTGTTGGGGTGCCTGAACAATATGCTTTCTAGTGGGGTATGTTTCATGCACTGAATCCATTGACTTTCATTTTGCTGCCTTCAGTAAGACCCAAACTTGGCAACTGCTTCACCTTGCCTCCATGGTGGGACTATCTCTGTCAGCATCTGATCTTGGTGGAGTTGTCAAATAAAGAAATACCTACTATGTGAGATATTTCACAACTGGCATATTTTACCCACAAGATGCTATGTCTCAATCTGAGTTGTCACAAGGTTGGTTGTAATTATGTACTAGTTTTCATTTTCGGGAGGCCAATTGTGTATCCTTCATTCAAGGACTGGCTTGCATAATCATTCTTTACTGGGTCATTGCCTCTGACCTGAATTGAAAAGATCTCATATTTTCCTTGTAATCCTTCCATGTTGTAAAATTGGGACTGAATGAAATATTTTCTATGTAATGCATCCTGATGGCCTGGGAAAAGAGATCAACACATTCCCCTTGGAACTATGGGGGTGTAAAGCCTTCCTGAACTGAATGAAATGTGTAGACTCGACTGTGCGACTGAACAACAACAAAAAGTACAATTTCAAACTCTGCTAGTATGATTTCTCTAAGCACTGACTGTCTTGGTTCTGAATAATTTATTATAGTGAGAGCTGGCGCATCACTTTTGACACATTTCTGCTTTGCTTGGCATAGGTAGTTGTTGCTGTCTCTGAGTGTGGTACTTGATATGTGAGGAGGTGCTGTTGGTGAAGAACTTGAGTAGCTCAGCACTCTTTCTGTCTTGGGAAGAGCTTAAGATAACTTTGAAGACTATGTGCAATTTCACCACTAGAATTTGTTTTTAAAAGATAGCATCTTACCTACTTAAGGTTTTGTTGTTGTTGTTGTTCTGGATTGGCTCATGTTTGCTTTTATAGATCATTCAATAACTTTTCCTGTCTTGGAACAAAGCATCTGTTATACTAAATATAATCAAAATTAGTTTCTTCAGAAAGCTGTTATGACAAGTAATTTGTAGAATGTCTGGAAAATCACTGGGGGAGGCAGCTCAGCATGTGGGTCTCTACAAAGAAGGGTATATCTAATTTTTCTCTGGATTTGAAAAAAGTTTGGAGAAAATCTACATGTACAGGTTTATTGAGAGAGTAATATCGCAGTTAAATTTGTGAAGACATGGAGGGGGGGACCAAAAAAGCTCAACCCAAGGTTTTTCCTTTGAATACTTTTCCAGTTTTCCAACAGAGAAATTTGAAATTGGGTCAGTACTGAATACTGAGGTTTAGCACTAGTTTTTGGCTGGAACTGTATGGTTGGTAGCAAACATGAGAGTCCTGATCCTGTGTTTGCTTCCCACATGTAAAGTGGGGTGGAAGAGCATTTGCAAGAGAGAAGTGGTGGGCAGGAGACAGAAAAATGTTAAACAGAAAATGCAAGCCTTGTGTTAAATTACATGAAATATATTATTTCGTCAGAAAAAAAGAATCACACAAAGGGTCAATAATAATATCTGGACAGCTAGATGTAGTTCCAGGTAGATGGTGTCTTCTTCTTTCTGTAACTACTGGTTAGAGAGAGCTCAGTTCTCAGTGAAACTTTCAGAGTTTTTTTCTGAGACTTTGGTGCAATTTCTGCCCCACCTCCTTCTAATCTTTTCCCCCTCCAGCAAGGTAGGGCAGTAAGCTAGGTGATACCCAATCTGTGGGTATGTGTGTCATAGTGATTTGAGGGAGAGGTGAAAAAGTCGGTCACAAGGGAACAGTCAGGTCCAAAGGGCCACAGAAGAAATGAAAGCCGTGAACGCTGCCTTCTTGAAGATCAGGTATCCTTCTAGGTGCAGAAATGCATCTTGTATTTAAGAGTTGTATATGTCTACAGCATTTCATTCATTCTAAAGGACACAATATTTTATGAGGTTTTTTTCAGTACTTCCCCAAATTTCCAATTTTTCCACTGGAAAAAACTGGGGGTGGGGGGAATGGCAGGCGCACTGTAGGATGGTGAAAGTCTAGTAGTCCCACTGTGCTGCAGGTCCAATAGGGCCCTTGCAACATTTTGGAATAGTGCAGGTTCAGCTCTAAAATCCCAGCATCCATGGGTTGGACTCATGGATGATGTAATGTCTAGTTTGGTCCTCAGATAGATATGATACTGGGAATTCTGAGAAAAGAGCTCCCTGTGTTGCTTTTACTCTAAAAGTTAGGGCCCTGATTCAGATTGGACTTTAGCATGAGGGAAGCAGGGATTTAAACCTTCCTCTCATGCTGTTTTCCAGACAAAATCAACCTTGAGGAGTTGCAGCTTACCCCATTATAAGGGAGAATGCAGGTACTGATATGGGTTTCTGCATGTTTACCCTGACGAAGTAAGTAGTGACTCCCTGGGGCCATTTCCAATTTGGAAAATGGTGTTGGTGGGGAAGACCTGAATTGGGCCCGTCTGTGTCTGATTTTTTAGAGGGGAAATATGCTGAAAGCTCTGTTCACAGAACTTTCAGGATTGCATCTTGGAGCCCTTCGTGATTCTGTGATTTTGGGCTGATCATTCTTTCAGCCTAACCCACTTCACAAAACAGTTGTGAGAATAAAGCAAGAGGAGAGGAGGCACACCATGTATACCACTATGAGCTCTCTAGAAGGAGGACAGGATAAATCAATAATAATTTTAAAATTGTTTTAAATATTACAGTAAGATGATGTATGTGAAACACTTTGAATATTCTGAAGTACTATGTACTTTAAGAAATGTTATAATTCTTTGTGATGCAGTGGTTAGAATGTGTGTGTGTACACATGCAAAGTACGAGCTTTTAAATGGCTTCCACTATGTGTGGAATATATAAATATATTTAAAATCTTCTCTGTGAGGCATGCGTGGGAACCTGAGTTCTCATCTTGCTGTGGATGGAGCCTCAGCTTCTTTCTTCCATTACCAGTGGACGCTGAAGAAGTTGGGAATGGAGCTTTTGCATTCCAGTTTGTTTCAGGTCTTCTGCTTGTTAGTACAATAAGAAATCTTCATTTTCTCAATCTTGTTTTTTCTTTTAAGAAAACTCTTCAAAAGAGTTGCAACAGAAGAATGGAATGTTTCTTATAATGATGTGCAGCCTGTGGCTTGTATGCATTACCTCCACTGGTTATAGCCTAGTTTATAGCATCTTATGCCACAAAGTACAGTGGATATGGATATATTCCAGTTGGCTTGGAACCTGATCTATATGTGCTCTATAACACAGAAGGATGGTACACAATTGAAGAAAGCTTTATTCCTACAGGTCTTCCTTGCAAGTTGCTCAAAGCAGATCAAAAGCCAAATAATAATTAGTGTGGGTGAATGTACTGGATATACTTCTACGTGCTGAAGGTTGCAGCAGAAGATTTTCAGGTGCTTTTGAAGTTCCGTGTTGTAATAGTTAATGGTAAACTTGATGTAATATAATACACAGTTTGTGTCAGTTAACATTTAGAGCTTATCTATTTCAGGCTCTTTTTTTGCTGTTCCAATATATATTCTATTTTTTATTCCATGTACACAAATATATGCCACTTTATTTATATAAATGCAGTTATGATTTCATGGGAAACCAATAAAAGCCTGAATAAGTTAGCTCAAGGTATTGATCATTGAGCATATGGCTCTGCCAACATTCTCTCTGTGCCCTCCCCCCCTTTCCCCCAGTTCACTAAAACAGTCACAGGAATTTGAGGGCAGGAACTGAAAGTGTGAGGGTGGCAGCCAACAGCCAGCCTATTTTAATTTCTGTTCAGCTGCGGCTGTATTGAGTTGCTATGTTGTCAAAACTGCCACAAGTTTATAAAAATTATCCTTAGTCCATTCATGAAGCAGCTTTGGTGCCTGAAATGTTGATGTATGTTCTTCTCACTGCTCTTGTGTAAAATATCAACATGGGGCTTTGGGGCAGAAGGGACTATGACCTGTTGGTGGTGAGTGGCTAGGGATGAGGAGGGATAGTCTTTGTTTAGTATGCTCTGTGCTTCTTCAGTGTTTCCATCAACTCCTGAATGCATTTATGCCTATCCCAAACATTCACAGTCTATATAGGATAGAGGTTGTAAGGGGATAAAGGAGGGTGAATAAACTGAAAGTAGAAAAATATGAAATTGATTTCACTTACCTTTCTTGTGTATAAAACGGGAGCTGTTTCTCTCTGCAGCACTCAGATTTCTTCCCTCATTTGTCTATCCATCAAGAAACTGAAAAGTTCACTGAGTTCTACAAGTCAAAAGATTCTGATAGAGATTGCTCACCCAATCCCATCCTAGATGATAGTCTCTTAAACTGAGTAATCTTGATGGGCATGAAACCAGTTTATCAAGGTACTGGGATGTTCTATTCTCCCACTTCCAGAGCTGTGACGTGTCAGTGGGAAGTTGTGCCTACCTTAGGAATCTGGAGAATTCCACACTTAACTGCTGGAAAAATTTGTATGGTAAACTTGTAGAAGAGCTAACAGGTGCTAGAGTCTTCTTGTTTAGATAATTGTCCCCCTTCCTGTGTTACTTTATTTGCCAAGTGAGTTTGCTTAATAACATCTTCAGCTCAAATACTTCTAGAAAAATATGTGAAAATATTTTACCGTGCTGTCAGTTGATGGATTTGTTGAAATACCAGACACAGCAGGATGATGGCACAACAATATGTATTATGGCATATTTCTTAGTAGTTGGTTAGTGGGCAGTTGGTCTTCTTTAGTTTGGTTTTTGGAAGCCAAACACCAAAAATTCAGGGCTGTAATTTGTATTATGTTGACTGAATGGAGTGTGTTTCTAATTCAATTTAAAGAACTACTTTAAATGCATTAGAAGCAGGAAACTGGCTAGGGAGGCAGTGGAGCTCTTAGATGACATGAGAGGATTGCTCCAGGAGAGCTGGGACATTGCAGAGAAATGGAATGAATTGTTTTTAGCTGTCCTGGTGACAGCTGATGGATAACCTAAAAACTAAAAAGTCACCAGGTTATGATGCCAAATACCACAGGGTTTTAAGGAACTCAAATGCAAAGTTATCACTTAATATGCAAGTTATTCCTAAAATAAATTTAGCTTCCAGAGGATTATAAACAATAGCAAACAATAGCAAACATACTGATTTTAAAGAAGGGATCCAGAGGAGATTACAAGCTGGTTAGCTAATGTCCATTCCAAATAAATTGGTGGAATCTGTTATGATGATAACCATCTTCAAGTTCTTGAAGGGCTGTCATATAGAGGATGGTATGAAGTTGTTTTCTGTTGAACAGGTTGAAATTAAATCAAAGGCGTTTTCGGCTAAACACTAGAACTTCCTGAGTGGTTTCTCAGTGGAACGGGCTTCCTCGGGAGGTGGTGGGCTCTCCTTCTTTGGAAGTTTTCAAACAGAGGCTAGATGGCCATCAGACAGCAATGCTGATTGTGTGAATTTAGGCAGATCATGAGAGGGAGGGCAGGAAGGGTTGCATCAGTGCTTAGTTCTTGTGGCCCTTTCTTACATGCCCGGGGAAATGCTGATTGCCACTCTGGGGTCAGGAAGCAATTTTTCTCCAGGCCAGTTTGGCCAGGGATCCTGAAGGTTTTTTGTCATCTTCTGGGCATTGAACAGCAGTCACTAGGGGTGTGGGGAGGGAGGTATTTGTGAATTTCCTGCCTTGTGCAGGGGCTTGGACTAGATGACCCTGGAGGTCCCTTCCAACGCTATGGTTCTGTGATTAGAGAGAATTCTTAAACACAAAAGAGAAATAAGATCTACTGTAGAAGAACTGAGATGGCTTCTGTAAAGAGAGGTCCTTTACAGATTAACAAGCAAATTGATAAGTATAATCTGGTAGGCATT
This sequence comes from Gekko japonicus, assembly GCF_001447785.1. Taxonomy (NCBI): domain Eukaryota; kingdom Metazoa; phylum Chordata; class Lepidosauria; order Squamata; family Gekkonidae; genus Gekko; species Gekko japonicus. Next base: position 814,941 of record NW_015172553.1, on the reverse strand, counting down.
ATATACTTGGACCTTCAAAAGGCTTTTGACAACGTACTTCACCAAAGATTAGAAATAATTCTTAAACACAAAAGAGGAATAAGCTCTATTGTAGAAGAATTGAGATTGCTTCTGTAAAGGGAGGTCCTTTACAGATTAACAAGCAAATTGATAAGGGTAATCTAGTAGACATTGTATACTTGGACCTTCAAAAGGCTTTTGACAAAGTACTTCACCAAAGATTCTTGCATAAGCAGCCATCCTGTCCTTATATATAATTGAGTTTTGGTCCCACAACGTTCTATGCTTGCCAAAATCAGTTGGCTCCGTGATGTGTCAATCACAAGGTGTCTCTATCCACTGACTGCATTGCTTGAGTTCTCTCCCACCCACTGCAGCCTAGGCCACTCTTCTCTGATTGGGCCAGCGTTCCAAGGTCATTTGCAAATGGAAGCTGATTGGACCTCACTCCATTCCGCACCTCAAACTCCCCCCTACGAGACAGTTGGAACTGTCACTTCCATATGCGACAGGAGCCTCCCTATGGAAGCTGCCTGGGTGATTTTGGACCAGCCCCAGACTTTCTGCCTAACCTACCTTGCAGGGTTGCTGTACAGATCACAAAGCAGAAGAGGAGAATGAAGTAAGCTGCTTTGCTCCCCACTAACAAGAAAGACAGAACTTTGTGCCTAGGAAAAGGCTGCTGATAGAGGAGGAAATAAAGTTGCCAACTTTAGGTATGGAAATTCCTGGAGATTTGAGGGGTAGAGCCTGGAGAGTGTGGGATTTGAGAAGGGGGTGGGACCTCAGACAGGTACAGTGCCATAGACTCCATCCTCCGAACCAGCCATTTCCTCCTGGGGAACCATTGTTGCCAATCTCCAGGTGAGGGCTGGAGATCACTTAGAAATACAACTGTTATCCAGAAGGAAGGGGGGAAGAGATAGAAAACTGAAGTCAGAAGGAGAGATAAAGGTAGGTTGATGGTTGGCTGGGAAGTAGACAGGGTTGCCAACTCCAGGTTGGGAAATTCCTGGAGATCTGAGGGGTGGAGCCTGGAGACGGTGGGGTTTGAGGAGGGGTGGGACCTCAGACTGGTACAATGCCATAGACTCCACCCTCCAAACCAGCCATTCCCTTATGGGGATCCATTGTTGCCAATCTCCAGGGGAGGGATGGAGTTCACTCAGAATTACAACTGCTCTTCAGATTTTAGAGATCCGTTCCCCTGGAGAAAACGGTAAGCTCTGTGTCATTATACACTGCTGAGGTCACCACAGCAAATTGACACTGAGTGCCCAAGGCCAGGGCACCTGCCCAGAGCCTCTTTCTAGAGTTTGTTGTATTTATTTCCACAACGGACCTTATTCCTAGTGGGATAATAGTATGGATTAAGTGGTTTAAATAGCAGAGATTAGGAATAAATAGACAGTTGTTGCTGTCCCACAAGGGTTGGTATTGGAGCCAGTGCTATTTACTTTGTTCATAAATTATTTGGAATTGGAGTGAGCATTGTAAAGCCAAGGTTGCAGATGATGTCAGAATGTTGTAAACCAAGGTGGATTGTGAAGATCTGCTGGAGAATCTCCGCTAGTTGGGTGAGTGGCAACAACCTGGCAAATGAAGTTTACTATTGATACTGCTGACCAGAACAATTTTTTTAAACTTTAAGTATATGCTGTTGGGGTCTAAACTGACTGGGACTGAGATTCAGGTGGGTAGCCGTGTTGGTCTGAAACAGCAGAACAAAGTTTGGGTCCAGTGGCAACTTTAAGACCAACAAAGATTTATTCAGTTGAATAAAACTTTGTTAGTCTTAAAGGTGCCACTGGACCCAAACTTTGTTATGGGACTAAGATTGAAAGAGATCTTGTGGTTGTAGTAGAAAACATGATGAAAATTTTGACTCAGTATGCAGAACCAGAGAAAAAGGCAAACTCCATGCTGAGGGTTATTAAGAATGGGATTGAAAATAAAATGACGAATACTGTCATGCCCTGGTATAGGGCTATGGTGTGACCTCATTTGGAATATTGTATACAGTTCTGGTTGCCATATCTCAAAAAGGATACTTCAGAGCTGCAAAAAGCATAGAAAAGAGCAACGAAGATCATTAAGGGATTGGAACACCTTTTCTATGGACTTTGCATTATAGCAAGCAAAGGGGAAACATGACAGAGCCAGGGGTGTTGAACTCATTTATGAGGGCTGGATCTGACATAAATTTGTTGGGCTGGGACATTTGTGTCATAAAATGTAATGCCAGGTAGCAGAGATACAAACTTTATAAAGGACACAGACAAACACAAAGATTTTTAAAACTTTAAATAAAGCATACTTAAAACACTAGCACTCTTGCAATGTTTTGTCTATTTAACAGTCTCTGATAACTGGCACCTCTTGCTCTGAATTATTGCATCAAAATGTCTGTGCTGTAGCAATCTTGAGTATGCTGTTCAGGTGTGTATCTATAAGCTGCAAACCTACTTTTGATTTATTGACATTCATTATAGAAATCTCATGCCCAGTATTCTGAGCCTAGGACCCACAAGGAAGCATGAAATGGCTGGGCATTGCAAGCTTTTGTACATAAGTTGCTTCATTTGCTGGTCAAGAACATGAGAAGGCATCCTGACACAGACTGAGGGCTGTTTGTCTACAAAACTATAGTCTTCCCCAGAGAAATAATAACAACTTCCTACAAAGGAAATGTGCTGGGTGAACTTGGTCTGGATACACACTCTCAGCCTAATCCACCTCACTGGCTTGTTGTTTTTCCTCCTCTAAAATAGTTCACATTGCTTTCTTACTGAGAAAGATTGGATCATGAGGGCATGAACAGAATGAAAAGAGGGCGGGAACCCAGTTGCACCCAGGAGAGCCCTGGCATAAGGAGCCTAACAAAACACATACACAGCATGAGAAGCCCAACAGAATATTTATTTATTTATTTAGGTATTTTTACCACGCGGGCTCAGGGCGGCTTACAGAGGGCTACAGCCCATACATAAAATCCATAAAACAATAAAAACATAGCAGCAATTATATATAGCAGTAGATAAATAAGTGCTTCACAGCAAGATGGTCTTTGGTAATGATGGCGTCTCTGATCTTCAGTCGGCCCCGTTGGGGTACCACTCTCCAGTAGATGTTGATGTCACACAGGGTAAGCTGTACTTCCCAGAGTGATCCAAATCCGGTTGGAATTTCCACCGTTGGTGGTGGTGGTAGCGGCGGCCCCTACGTGAAAGCCTGGTGGAAGAGCTCCGTTTTGCAGGCCCTGCGGAACTGCATAAGGTCCCGCAGGGCCCTGATCTCCTCCGGGAGCTCGTTCCACCAGGTAGTGGCCGCCACTGAAAAGGATCTAGCCCTGGTCAACGCAAGTTTTACCTCCCGGGGACCCGGAACCACCAACCGGTTCTGGGTCCTCAACACACACACTGTAGCAGGGCACACAAAAGCTCATACCTTGAACAAAACTTTGTTGGTCTTAAAGGTGCCTGGTATTTCTGCCATACAATTGAGGCAGCCCAGCAAAGCAAGCTCTCACTCGTTCCCTCCCTCCCTGCCTCCCTTCAGGGAAGAGCCTCAGCCAGTGGAAGGAAAGAAAAACTTCTCTTTGTCTCCTGTATACAACTGAGGCAGCCTGGCCAGGAAGCGAGCTCTGGCTGGTTCCCTCCCTCCCCCTGGGAGGAGGATGGGGAGGAGCCTCAGCAAGTGCTTTACCAGACTCTCTCAATCGCACAGGAGAGGCTTATCTATCTCTCCTGTGCGATTGAGAGAGTCTGGTAAAGTAAGCTGTGATGTAGCAGCAGCAGCAGGAAGGAAGGAAGCAGGAAGCAGCCAGGGCCTTGCAGGCCAGATTGCAACCCTCCAAGGGCCTAATCCGGCCCCTGGGCTGCATGTTTGATACCCCTGTGATAGAGGCTTATACAATTATGCATGAGATGGAGAAAGTGGAAAGACAGAGCTTTTACTCCCTCTTCCGTAATACTAGAACTCAGGGCACCCAAATAAGTTGATGGGCAGTCAAGAGTAATTAAACTGTGGAACTCACTGACTGTGGATATAGTGATGGCCGCAAATGTAGATAGGGTAGGACAGATTCATGGTGGATAGGTGCATCAATGACTATTAGCTATGGTGAGTTAAGAGAACCTCCCAGTCCTAGGAGGCAGCTTCAGGAAAAGGCCTTGACCCTCTATGGCTTTTGTTTGGCCCTCCATGACAATTGGCTGACTGCTGTGTGGAACAGCATGCTGGACTATATGGGCCACAGTGCTCTTCTTACATTCTTAAATCACGTTTTACTGACCGTTAGGGTTTAATAAACATGCAGAAAAGTGTGATAGAGTATTAATATACTTGGATTTCCTAAAAGCTTTTGACAAAATCCCTCACTAAATCCTTCTGACTTAATAGTTGTGGAGTAAGAGGTCAGGTGCTCTGGTGGATTAGAAACTACTTTAAAAAATAGGAAGTAGGAGAAAACGGATGATTCTTGTAATGTCAGGAAGCAGAGGTATTCCGCAAAGGTTGGTACGAGGACTGGTACTGTTTAGAGATGTTAAATTTCTGGAAATTTTGAAACTGTGGGGGATGAATGTTTCCCCCCCAATGTCTCTTTTAGGGAGAGGAAGTTTTTTGGGGGAATTAAGATATGCGCATTCAGTAAGCATTTGTCATGGTGAGTTGTCAGTCTGTCATCTCAGGAATCTACTTGGGCAGTTCCATGATAATTTGATGTGCTCTTCTTGTGGCTGATGGCATTTTGAACATTTGCATTATGTTCACAGGAGATTATGCTTTCGCCAATGTCATGTAAATTGGCTGGGCACAGTGTTCTGATTCCATACTACTGAAAGAATGAAGACCGTCTAGCCTTCTGTGCTTATTCAAAGAATTGGCTTTGAATATAGCCTCTACAATTAAAGTTAGAAAGTTATCAATGAGTTATGGAGATATGGAAGCATCACAACAAAAAGATTTTAGTTTAAAAATCCGTTACACGTTACAATGCATATTATCATCTGCAGGGAATAACCATGTAGCAACTATTCCCGTCACACATCCTGTCATCAACCATGAATGTAGTAAGCATAACATGTAGACCAGGCATAAGTGGCTGTACTATGTGGTTTGCTGTGTTATGGTTTGTGAGAGAGGTTCCTTGGGAGCTATGTGGTTAGCAGATACCTATATGTGCATTGTGACATGTTGCTCTTTCGCTATCAAAGAAATTGAATGCAAATTCCATTGATTGCTAATAGATCTCACTTGCCAGACTACTTTGCAAGATTCCCTGGGGTGCATTATATGCCTGGTGAATGTTTTTGAGGGCTGGTGCTATATTTTCAACATTGTACTGAAACTTGTTACAAATAATACTTAAATAGCTCCAAAGTTATGGTTGCTGGATATTCTTTTGTATATTATGGGGGTGCGGAGGTAGCAAACTCCTAAGTACTGATGCTTTGAATATGTGTGGCACAGCAAAATGAATATCCATTACCACAATGCCACTGCTCTGCAATAGGCAATTAAATCTGCATGGTTTATAATTTACATTAATTATGGTGTGAGTCCTGGATAATTACACATGCTTAAGAAGTGTGGAATCCATACTGAAACAAACTTTACTTGCAATATTGAGACTTAAGTCCAAATTGTATTTTGATATACTTATCCTTTAAAATGACATTTGAACACTTGCCTAGGTACAACACTAAACATATCTGCACTCAACAGTTTTCAAATGGCTTTCTTTGTTGGCGTAGAAGTAAAACACTATGAAGATTATATTCTTAAAGCTGTTTCTTGAGGTCATTGGTATGTTTTGCATGTTCTTATGAGAGCCTAGATATTTTACAGTGATTGGAATGTCTACTCTACATTCTCAGCAAGCCGGCTGTTTAAAATAGCAACCCTAAAAATTCAACTTGTTAGGTATTAGTCTGTGGAATTAATTTAATCTGAAGTTTATCTGGATATTTTTTTTGAGGTGGTCAACCCTGTTTGGTTGGAGTGTGTGTATATGTGTGTGCCTGCACCTAAAATCCAATTGTCTCCTCTCCCCCAATCTTGTGTACTTTAAATAAAGACAAATTACTGGGGTGCATTGTATACAATGTACATTGCAAAACTTCTAGGAAGAGAGAGACCCTTACTGACTCAGTATGTCCTTTGTGGAAGCAAGTTTGGGTGTGTTAATGTGTCTCCATTATAATGGGCTTGCACCATCATTCACCAAAAGCTGAGAACATTCATATATCTTTCTGCAATTGGTAAAATATGAGCACTTTTCACAGCTGTTTTGTTCTTATTATGTATGGAATTATGGGCACTGTAAATGGAAGCTAGGTGGCACTATTGGCTTGGGGTTTTGGTTTTCCCTACCATCAAAAAACAAATTACAAGTAAAACTATGGGTGTTATGTGAAAAATATTGCATTCTGGACTGATTCTCCCTGTTACTATAATCAGATGAATGAAGAGTTTTCTATGAGGTTTTTTGTTTCTGTTTAATTAAAGCAATATTTGTTATATTAAACTGAACTAATATAATACTGTGTGCAGGATGATCATTTTAAAAACTGTATTATAGATCTCAACACAGGTCTCAGAGCTTCATTTTCATTTTCAGAATTGGTCTGCTGTCCAGTTGGTTTTTAAATGAATCCTACATAAAGGCAATATTTGTATCTTGTCTCTTCTCCAAGGAATTCAAGGGATTTTTTGTTCTATTTTCCTTTCCAACAGTGCTGTGAATTTCCCATGGCCACCAAATTTATTTATTTTATTTATATTATTTATAATCCACCTTTTTCACTGGGACTTAAGGCAGGTTAAACAGAATAAGTCAATATAAACCACAGCATGGGACATCTAGTAGACAATGTAATAGGATTTGACTTGTAGAAAATTGGAACCAAATAGAGGTGAAGCAAAGCATAAGTATTAACGTGACAAGTTAAATGAATGCAAACATTGCATAGTAGGAATCTACTTAACAGCAACAGATGATTTTGTTGCTCATTGTAGTACTTCCTTGAATTAGTAAGTAGTAGACAGGGAGATTTAATATTAGCTAAATAAATATAACGATAAAGCATGGCTGCTTTTGTTGTTCCCACATTGCACCACAGTAGCAGTTATGATGACAAGCAATAGTATGAGCTGATATATGGATGCTACCTTATTGAACGTTATGATTGAGCTTTATGATTGTGACTTTTTTGTCATGACTTGTGGTTTCAGTAATAATGTTGATGGATTGGACTGTGTTGGGTGCAATTGACAAATTACAATGGATAAAGCAGGTGGTCTTACTGATGTGACAGTAGTTCTTGGGCGCCTACACGTTTAAGGATCAAGCTTTTTCCATGGTTTTCTACTGTACATATTCAGGATACATATATCAGGTCATGATCTCTAAGCCATCCAGCACTTTCACAGTTTTATGTTTAGGCATCAGCTGTATGTAATCCTACTGTAATGTTTACTTTTACTGTAATGTTTACTTTTACTTTTCTACTTATATCAGAGGCATGTAGTAACACTTTGTGACCACGTGGTGTGTCTTGGTATTTTTAGCAGTTGTGTAATGTAAAACAATTATTCTGATTGGATAAAGTACTGTTATACAATATCTAGTATATAAAAATCCTTTCTCATGCCAGTGTTGCCAGTGAATGATCATCTTTTCAACTGGCAGTAGCTGATAGGAAGCAGATGAAACTGTAGCTCTGATACAGTGCTGGTGCCTTGAGGTAAAGTGGATTAATCAAATGAATGATTTAACTAATGCAAATTAAAAGTTCAGCTAGAAAGTTATGGACTCTTAATTTATCTACAGGTTATGTGGCAGAGTTGAGGTCTGATTTTTTGAAAATGTTACCACTCAGTACATCTGGATTTTCATAACCTGAAGAGGATTTTTTTTTTTTTAAACTTGTTCAGATGTGGGTCTGCATCAGAGTACAATCTATGAACATTAACTCTGATGTGAATCTGGTTTAATAAAGGAAGTGCCACTTAGTGACTGGGTTATAGACCAAGAAAGGTTTGAATCTTGGCTCTGCCATGAACTTTCTTGTCTTAGACAATTTGTCTTTATCAGCCAACTATCTGCATAATAATAATACTATTCGTTATATAGTAACAAGATAAAGCGTGTGAATGATTTCAAGGACCCTGAGTAAAGCAGTAAAATAAATGATGATGTTTTATAGTCTTAGACATAATTTAGTTGATGTTGTGGAGATAAAACTGGTAGACAGGGTGTGGAATGGGGTAATGCAGTGTGGGATTTTGGAAGAGACTTAATAGAGGTGTTAAAAAGTATATCAGCTCTAAAGCTTTCTGAAATAGTAATTCCTTGTCCCCAAAGGTAATAGGTAAATTGACTGTGAAAGAATGGCTTTTTCGTAACACACAGAAGACTGAGCCAGCAAGTGAAGGGAAGAAATTGCTTAATGGAACTTTTCCAGGAAGCACAAACTAGCTATGTTTGCATTATTGGCTGTGTCTTAGATTTTTAAAATTTGCCCTGTTCACTAACTCTGGACCACTTTATAGATCAGTGCTGCTGAAAGGGGCAATAGCTACCATCACAGGTGCCTGAGGGATCTTTGGCAGATGAATATATTCTGTAATGACAGGGTATGTAGTTTCTCACTAAAATAATATATCTACACTTAGTAAAAGATTTTATCAATGCACAACTGTTTCAATAAATAATACAAGAACTTCTGCTGCTGATCTGTGCACTGCTATCTCAGAATTCTTATGAAGAAAAGAATGGAAACGTAGGGCCTAACTTCCTAATATGTTGGGAGTGTTTTTTAAACCAGCGACATGGGGGTATATTTTGATTGGGACCATGGCACTAGGGGAGTGGGCTTCCAAGGCTTTTCCCTGTGCTCTTTTTCTGATCAAAAATGTAAATATGTGTTTTTACAACAGGGCAAGTGACACTCCCCTACAGTTTTTGATTGGGGAAAACTGTGTACAGGGAAAGTCTTGTCTCTTCCCATTGTGCTGTCTGAGTGTCCATCCAAATCTGTCTCCTGCATACTTGGTGAGTATAGTATGCCACTTGGAGCTCATACATGCAGCTCCCAACATAACATGTAGTTGGACCCATAGAGAACTAGACATCACTGTGTACAGAGAGAGATATTCAGGAATTCTTCTGTGTTCTACTGTCTATATTCCACTTCATTAAAATGTCATATTTCTAGTGCTTAAACTTTAAATAGCTTGCAGTTAGGGTTTCCAGCCCTCTGTTGGCAACCCCTGGGAGCATTTGAGGGGCAGAGGTGGTATGGATGCAATGACATCACTTCCTGGCAAGCTCCCAGAAGTGATGTCATGGTGACTATGATGATCTAGGAATTCCCAAAATCTCGAAGATTGGGGGAAATCCTAGAGAATCACAGGTGCCATGATGTCATTTCCTGGTATTTGAATGGAAGTGACACCACAGTGTCTGCATTGTCCCCCATTTTCCTCCCATTATCTCAATTGAGTGAGCACTTGATGGGAGCACAGGGGCTGGAGTTTGCCTGCCATCGGTAGCAATTGGCAAGCATACCTGCAATCTGAAGTTAAGTGTTCTTAGTTTATTGATTGAATGTCATAAATCTAATTTGTATACCGCTAGATTGGTTATACATTTGGCGGTACAATTCATATTTTTAAAATGCCCTGCTAGCCCTTGCTACTGGCTGAGAGTTGTGCCCTGCAGAAACAAACACCGGAAAAAAGCATATTCTAGACTTCATTAAAACCAGCACTTGTATACAAAACCTGTTAAGACTGCAGGCTGTAAAAGAAGGACCCTCTTGTGATCATGAGCATTAACTTCAGTGAGCTGGGCATTACCATTAAAGCCATAAATGAGTAGGAACGAGCGTATATAAAAGGACAATTAGTTGTCCTCCATAAATTTTTGCCCACCTGAAAGATCTTCTTCTGAGGTACTCCTGTGGTTCCCTCCCTTGTTGGATGTGAAATAGACAGTGACAAGGAGTGAAACTTTTTCAGCTGTGGCTCCTCAGCTATGGAACACACTCACTTTGGATCCTCTCTAGGCAATGATTTGTCTCTTTATGGTACAAAACCTCATTTAGTTCCCTAGGCTTTATTTATTTATTTATTTATTATTAAATTTATACCCTGCCCTCCCCAGATGGGCTCAGGGCGGCTAACAATTAAGGCACATATGCCAAGATTAAACAGGTAAAAACAGGAAAAAACAAGCAATAAAACAATCATTCATATAAAAAATACAAGTGCTCTAGATGTCACATGGGGAATTTTTATGGGGAATTTTTTTAATGGGGAAAAATTTATGGGGAATTTTTAAAATTACCATTCCTCTGAAATGGAACAATTATCTGGAGCAGCTTATTTATTTTCAACTTGGGTCCCGGTCACACGGGCAGGAAACTGCGGGGGGGAAACGTGGCTGTTAGCCCTGGGGCTAAAAACCGTGCGGTTGCTCGAGCAGACCTACCTATCAAGGTCCCATGGAGGTCCCGTGGTAGGGGGGAGGTGCCGATCACTCCACAGTCCTGCAGCGCAGCAAAGAAACGGGGCGCAGGGCAAACGGGTTGGTTGTTTTTTTAAAAAACTCAATTGTGCGCATGCTCCCTTGGGTGCGTGTGCGCATCCGTGGAGACTTTGAAATAAAAAACTTTTTCTGAGGGGACATGGGCAGGCGCCGGAACTACCTCTGGAGACGTGATCAGACGCCCGCCCTTGCCCCGCAGTTTCAGGAAACTAGTACCTCCGAGGTACTAGTTTTTTACTGCGCGTCTTCGGCGGGAAGCCTCGGTTGCGCCACAGAAGCCCAACGCTTCCCAGATGTGCTGGTGAGATCGCGCCTGGAAACTCCGCCTATCTTCCGTCCCTCTAGCATGGCTAATGCTCCGTGTGACCGGGGCCCAGGTTAGTCTTAATGTTTTGGCTGGTTTTCAAAAAAAGATTTTGTTTGTTTCCTGCTTTTTATTCTGATTTGATTTTTATTTTAATGATTTAATTTATTGTATTTTGATGTTTCTACTTGTTCGTTATAAACTGCCCCAGCAAACAGTTTCAAAATAGTAAAAATATTAAAATCGTAAGGAATTTATAGTGTACCCTTTGAGGTTCTGTATAGGCTGTCTTTAATTTTAAATAATTTAGGGTTTTGTGGTTATAGAAACAAATCAGCATACCGTTTTATGTAGGAAATATATTGATTTAAATTGGCTTTCTGTGGAGATGTAAGTCAGTCTACCCTGATAACAGAGGAACTAAAGATATTTGTTGTCTTTCACTTCTAGCCATGCATACAGTTTTGATTGCCGCCTCTGCATGTGGAATTTTTCAGTTGACTAGACTAGAGTTGAAAGAGTGGGCCCCTTGTATCTAATTACAGCTAAGATACAGCTCAGTTTCATGGGACCTATCCTTCTCTTTTAGAAGAAAAGTACTGATTTGGTATTGCTGGTCTGGAAGTTGCTAAGAAGTCACTAAAAAGCCCTGTAATGTACTGGAAACTGTGCGTAATTGATGCTCTGGCAAGTGTTGGCCATGATGTCTAAACCATGTTGGCTAATAAGAATATCACCAAAGTTCTATAAGTATCTGTATCACTTGTTCAAAATGGTAAAAAAGCATTCTTGTTTTGCACAGAATGTTCAGTGTCTGTGAACTTCTTTCAAAATGTTCCTGACCCAGTGTGTCAGTTCAGACTTCTTTTGATATTGATGCCAGTCTTCTTCCTTTCTCTTCTTGCAAGTATCTACCAGTTTGATTCTGACTCTAATTTTAGTCTGTTCTTGCAAGTAATCTGTTGAAGAGTTGGAGGGCTACTTTACATACAATGTGTTAATAACAATATTAATAATGCTTTAGGTTGGTGGTGGAAAGTCCCATCAAGTCACAGCTGGCATATGGTGACCCCTTAGGTTTTTCAAGACGAGACAAACAGAGGTGGTTTTTAGGTTAGAGTTTAGAATGATGCACCGGAGCAGGCAGAAAGGACCCCAGGGGCAGGCAGAAAGGACCCCAGGGGCAGGAACATGCAACAAGCCCCGCTCCCCGCAGCCCTCAGTTGGGCTACGAGGAGTGGGAAACAGCAAGGTAAATTGGGACTTGTTGCAAGCCGGGGAAGGCCTTTCAAGAAGTGGGGAAGGCCTGTTTAGACCCCCCGGCCTTCCCTGGCCTGCCCGCCTAAGCGGGCAGGCCAGGGAAGGCCTTTCAAGGAGCAGGGAGGCATTTAAATGCCTCCCCATGCCTTCCCCCGCCCGCCCACCGAAGTGGGGTGGCGGCGGCGGGGGCTTGATTGGGTGGGGAGCAATATTCCCTCTAAGCTGTAGAGCAAAAACTCTACTTTGTGAGCTACTGGCATTAAAAGTTGTGAGTGAGCGATTTGACCACTGCATAAATTAGTTTTCTCTGGAACACTGGTGGGGGTGGGGTGGGCCGAGGGTGCCCAGGGTGCCAGCAGCTGGCTGGTGCGGGGGGTGGCGGTGGGCCAAGGGTGCCCAGGCTGAGGGCGGCTTGGCCGCTCCGGTGGGGGAGGGCTTCCTTCGGGTGGGAAGTGTGTGTGTCTCTGTCTCTGTGTTCCTCTGTGTGTCTCTCTGCCCCTCTCTCTGTGTATGTCTCTGTTTTTGTGTGTCTCTCTGCCCCTCTGTATGTGTCTCTCTCTCCCTCCCCCTGTTCGTGTCTGTCTCTGCCTCTCTGTTCCTCTGTTTTTCTCTCTGCCCCTCTGTGTGTGTCTCTCTCTCTGTTTGTGTGTCTCTCTCTGCCTCTGTGTGTGTGTCTCTGCCCCTGTGTCTGTCTTTCTGTCCCTCTGTGTCTCTCTCTCTGTTTCTCTCTCTCTCTCTGCCCCCCTCTCTCTCTCTCTGCCCCCCTCTCTCTCTCTGCGTGTGTATGTGTGTCTGTCCATCCCTCTGTGTGTGTGTTTCTCTCTGTGTTCCTCTGTGCGTGTTTCTCTGTGTTCCTCTTTGTGTGTCTCTCTCTTTATTTGTCTTTCTCTGCCTATCAAGGTCAGTATTGTTTCAGGGGGTGATGTCAGGGGGTGTGGCATATCCAAATAAATTATGCTAATGAGTTATGCTAATGAGCTCCTGCACCTCTTTTTCTACGAAATGACCCCTGATTGTAATATGAAATACCTGTAACTAGATAAATGCTAACATGATTTAGATCTTCAGCTATCATGAAAATAAGAAGCAAATGCTAGTAGCCAGAATCTTGTATGCACAGATTAATATTAGAATGCTGTTAACAATTACAGTAGAATTTAATGGTATATGCTTGTTGTTGGCCTGCACATCCTGTAATCTACCAGGCCAAACACAGCCCATAAACCATATAATGTAGCCTGGCAAATGTTTGAGATTCCCAGGCAAGTAGCAGCAATCTTATTGAAACTCCAGGGGTCCATGTGGGGCTTGGAGATGACCACAAATTGCTAGTCTTGAGTGTAGTAACTTAAGCAGTCTTGAAGGGAACTTCTCAGATGACAATTTTGAAAAATATTTATTCATCGTAACTTCCTTCGCTCTCCTTGCCTAGTCCTTAACCTGTAAGCAAACTCCTATTTTTTAACGAACCATTCTTGCTTTTCAAGGTTTTTAGAGAATAGGAAACAGTACGTATTTTGTTAGCCCTTCTTATGAGATCGTGAAGGGTTTTTTTTCTTTTGGTGGTTCTCAATGGCTGATTGAAGCTTTTTGCCTCAAGAATTCAGCTGCAAGTGCCACAGGCAGGCTTTTGCGCTAATGCCAATGAATATGGGTTTTAGACTTTTGTACGTACATGTTTTGCAATCACTTTATTGTTCCTTCTGAATAAAGGATTTTCTCATTTCTGTTCTGGCTATTGTACTTATTTTCCTATATACTTGCATGGCTTCTGTTCACTTTGTTTCTCCAGGGTGAAGGTTTTGGATCAAACAGCAGAGGCTGGTTACTACTGATCATGGAGGGAAGTGAGGTATTCATTGCAAGGGATGGCAAAAATCTGAGGGTGAAATTACCATAACACCAACACTATAAATATGTAGATTAAAAGAAGGATATTCGATGTCCCAGGATAAAGATCCAGCCTTTAAGCAATTCTTTCCTGTATACTTCAGCGATTCACACTGATACAAATGTAAAGGGTTCTTTAACACTTCCACCTCCCCACACCTATTTTAGCTTGAATAGTGACAGGTTTGGGGAATCTCCTTATTTTGCTCCACAACCACTCAGTCCTGCTGTGCCTGCAACTTAGCTGACATAGGACAGTGAATCAACTAGTGTGCAAGTAATACAGTGAATGAATTCAGTGGTATTGGCCTTTCAACTTTTGCTCAATTCAAAATTTCCCCATTATTAAAGATTAATTGCAAGCTGTGGGCTTAGAACAGTGATACTGTGGCCTTCCCACCTTGCTTCCATTTCTGACTGGATTTCCGCATTACCTAACCTTGTGTTTTCAGACAGGTTTTTGATGCCATAGGAAGGTCATTTTTCCCCTAAGTGGCCCACAGGCCCTTTGAATCAGGTACCTTACTTTTGGAAAACTTTGGCTATAGAATAGGTACAAGAAGCAGGACCTGCGATACTCGTGGGGGGGGGGAGTATTCCCAAAGGCTCCCGGCCTCCAGAAGCAGCTCCCCATTCAGGAGGAGGAAGTGGCCGCAGGTAAGCCTTTTCCTGCCCTCCCCCCTGGCACCAAGGCCTGAGTGGCTCCTAGCCAGTGGGCCCACCAAGCCTTTTCCCACCACCCCTGGCACCAGCAGCACTGTGAGAAGAAGTCAGTTGGCAGAGGGCTGCTGGAGGGAGAGGTTCAAGGGCGACTCTTTGCAAGCTCCAAGAAACTTGAATCCTGCCAGGGGAGAGAGAGACACACAGCTGCTGCCGCTGCCCTGCTTCCTAGCTAGCTGGCTCACTGAGCAACAGAAGGATTTAAAAAATGCCAGAGCGCCACTTTCAGCATCAACGGGTTTCTTGTGTGCCTTGAATGGGAAACTGGGATGGAGGAGGTGAGGTGACCAGCATCTTTGGGGAAGATGTCATCGCTGGGCCCACCAAGCCTTCTCCCCCCCCCCCCCACCTGGCAACTGCCCCCAGGCCAGCCAAGCTTTCCCCCCCCCCACGGCAACAACAGGGAGGCACAGTTCCCAGTGCGTTCTCTGTGCATGCGCAGGGAACGCTCTTTTCCTTTCTGGGGGATTTAAGTATCCCCCGTATAGTTTTTTTTCTACATTTCAGATTTTTCTGCACACCTGGGGAGGACCCCAAGTGTGCAGGAAAATCTCTTTGCCCCCTATGTGCCTCAGATGTGCAGATTTAGATATCCTCACAGAGGGGCAACTTGGCTATTAGATATATAGATATGGAGCAGAGGTCCATCAGTGGCTATTAGCCACAAGGTATAGATAGGGGCTCTGGGGCAACTGATGCTCTGTCTTCTTGTAGCCTCCTCCCCCTGCACCAACGGCGACGCCCAGGCCTGCCAATCCTTCTCCCCCCACACCCCGGCACCAACACCTTCCAGCCGCCAGGCCTGCCAATCCTTCTCCCCTGCCCCCCGCACCAGTGGCAACCCCTGCCAAGCCTTCTCCCACTCCCCCCAGCGGCAAGGCCCAAGCGGTTCCCAGCTGCCGAGCCCTCCGAGCCTCTCCCCCAATGGCCAGAGTGTTCTCTGCGCACATGCAGGGGACACTTTTACTTTTGGGGGGATTTAAATATACCCCATATTTTTTTCCAACTTGTTAGATTTTTCTGCACACCTGGGAACTGCTCCAAGTGTGCAGGAAAATCTCTCTGCCCCCCAAGTGCCCCTGATGTGCGGATTTAGATATCCACATGGAGGGGGCAACTTGGCTATTAGATATATAGATTTTTTTTTGCCCCCCAAAGGGGATTTTTAAATTGCTTTTTCTATAAACTACATACAACGAAAAAATAGGGAGGGAACATCTACATCTAAGGAGAAAGGAAAGAAAACCACTAATAACTAAAACCCCAAGTATAGGAGATCGTTACATCAGCTTATTTAAGTGTTAGTCTAAAATGCTTACATTACATTGAACATAGTCGATTAAGCTAAATTATTTATCCTTTTAACCATTTTTAGACTGTTTAAAGACAACCCCAAGACCATCATTTATATCACTTGCTTTAAGGCACCATTCAGAGTCCTTCAGCCTTCACTTTGCTTCTTTTCTAATCCTCAATTGGTATTCTCGTTTAGGAGCAGCCGCCCCCTTTTCTGAAGCAGAATCCTCGTCGGAAGACACAGAGTCCAATTCACCGCTAGATTTGCTGTTATCTTCTTCTTTAGCGTCCTCAACTGGTTCTCCCAGTTGCAATCTCAAGAACTCATGTACTTTGGAAACAGTGTCATTTTTTTCTTTTTTGTCCTGCAGTTTGAAAATGATGCCTTCAGGGGTTAACCATCTGTAGGAAATGCTGTTTGTTTGTAGAAAAAGGATTAAGTCTTTATACTTCTTCCTCTTCTTCCTTATTTCAAATGGGATGTCTTTTAAAATCCTGATGGTGCTGCCTCCGATTTTCAGTGGTGTTCCTGTAGTTGCTTTCAGAATAGAATCCCTCACATGTCTCTTCGAGAATCTAACCACTATTTCTCCAGGCAGATTATTTTTCTTGATGTAAACGGAATAGGCCCTATAGACCACATCCATTTCACTTATAAGATATTCCGCTTTTCAGTCTGTAACTGGAGCTAATGCATCGCTCAAAAGGTGCTTTAGATTCTCGTCTTTTACTTCAGGGACCCTTTGGAACCGGAGGACCAGGTTAGCTTTCTCCATTTGCAGTTGTAAAAGTTGAGATTCATCTGAAGCTTGCTTCCTTTCCAGCATTTGCACCTTTTTCTTGACTTTTTTGGAGTTGGCATCTATTTCCTTTACTTTCTCAGCTGTTTGCTCTGTCTTTTTTGTGGTTTCCGACAGTTGGAGCTGCTGAGTTGCAAAATTCTGGTTTAGAGTTGTCTGCTGCTGATTGATGTTAGTCATCTGATCCCGTAGAGGGTCCGCCAAAAGATTAGAGAACTCAGTGGTCTCTTCTGGTCGTGGGCTCATGCTCCCCGGTGGTTTCACTTTTGCTTGTTTGTCTTTCTCCATTTTTTCCCATGCCATTTTTAATGAATTGTTTACTTTTGCCAAAACTTGCTAAAGTCTCTGAAATTCGCCCAACGCCTCTGGTAAGGTTCTTAAAACAGATTTCAACGCTTTTAATTCTGACCCTGTATAGAAAAATTGATTTCTATTTTCTATATCCACATGCCTTCTCCTGTGATTACATTATGATAACATGCTGTGTCTTATTTCCTGTTGCAAG